>NC_061846.1:18950949-18975949 GCF_019202785.1 Penaeus chinensis | reverse complement strand
TTAATATTTTCACAAAGCATGAGATTTATGCGACCAATTTCGATTTTTATTTTTGTCAGAAATACATTGCGTTGACGAAGGTATTGTTGAAGCCGGCCATTGTCTTCCGTACTTTTTTTTACTGCATTATTCGCAAGGGCACTGTTCATGTTAATTATAATTATGTCAAGAGTGATAACAATGGTAATGATAATTATAATGGTGATGATGAAGATAATCATAGTAGTAGTAGTAGTAATGTTAGTGATAATGATAATAACGATAATAATAATAACGATAATAGTAATGATAATACTTCTATTATTACTATCAATGACAAAGATAATAACAATGATAATCAGTAATAATGATATTAATAATGATAATAAAAATAATAATGATAATTACAGTGATTATAATCATGATGATAAAGGTAAGGATAATGGCAATAAACGACACTAACGCACACACACAAAAAAAGAGAGAAAATGGGTCATTGTTTAACGTAATTGTCCCTAAAATGCCCATCTAAGATCCATTTACGCTTTCAATATCGGTCAAGGGCAAAGAGCATTTTCCTATTTTCCCCTCAATTCCATAAGTGAGGGGAAAGATGGATAGAAAAAAAAAAAAATATGGAGGAAAGCCCAAGGGCGTGACATTTTTTAGTATTTTTTTTTTTTTTTTTTTTTTTTTTTTTTGTATAGGTGGAAGGAAATAAGTTTTCTTACTTTGCGGACTGAATAGAGGGGAGGAAAGAGGGGAGGTAGGTAAGGGGGTGGAAGAAGGCTATTGTTCGTGAGGAGGGGAGAGGGGGAGGGGGTGGAGCGGGGGAAGGGAGGGTGAAGGTAGAGTGGGGGGAACGAGGAGAGTAGAGAGGGGGGAGGGAGGGTGGATTGGCTACATTGTGTGGGTGTTTTTCCTAAGGGTTGTTTGGGTGGGTTGTGCGTTCGTAAAAAGATGTTGGTGGGGGTGGGTTGGCTTGGCGCTTGGGGGTGGGCCTTGTGGGTATTGGTATTGGGGGGTTGGTGAGTTGTTGGGGTTTCGGTGTGTGGTTCATCGGGTTACGGTGGTTGTGGGAAACGCTGGTTGATATCTCTGGTGTTGTATCGGTGGGGGAGGTGTGATGTTACGTATGGTTGTGTTATGTTTGGGGAGTTTGCGGTGTTGGGGGGTGGGTTGGGAGAGGGGAGCTAGGTGATACTCCTGGGCAAGGGGTTGTGTTTGTTGTGTGGGTATACTGGTTTGTTGATTGGAGGGTAGTGGTGGGGGGGGTGTTCTGTGGTAACGGCGGGCAGTTTTGGTGGGGGGGAGGGTCTTTGAAGTTGGGTACGGGGGTGTCGTGTCACTTAGGATGGGTGGAAGTGAGATCGGTTGGTGGTGGGGGTGAGACCGGTTGTGGTATCAGTGGGATGGTCTTGTGTGGTTCGCGGGGGTGTGGTGGTGAGGATGTAGGAACGGTGGTATGTATTGGGTTGGTTTGTGTGAGGTTAGATAGATTGGTGGATTTATGGTTGAGGTGGCCGGGGGTGATTGCGGGGTTACTGGTTAGGGGTTTAGTGCTGGGGTTGGTAGGGTGTGATGGTTTCGTTTTGTATAGGTGTTAGGGTTTGGTTTGTTGGGCGGGTAGATCGGGACGGTGTGTTGGCACTGGCGGGTTAATTGGTTCGGGGTTGGGGGGAGGGTTGGCGGGTTGGCGGTGGGTCAGTGGTGACTGGGGCCGGGGGTAGTGTTGTGGTTGGGTGGTAGTTCCGGGGTGGCGCTGATTTGCGGTGATCTGGGGGGGTTGGGTGGTTTCGGTGGTACTTTACGTTGGGATATGGGTTTGGGTATTTGGATTGGTTTGAGGGTTTCGAGGGTGGTGGGGGGTTGGTCTAGTGGTGTGGGGGGGTATGGTGTGGGGTGAGGTGGTTGTGGGGTGCTTCTGGGTGAGGGGTGTTGGGTTTAATCGTGGGTGTGGTTCTGATAGGCGTGTGGGCGATGGTAGTGATGGGTGTAGGTGGGGGTATTGGTTGAGGTGGCGGTGTTGGTGGTCGGAGGGGGAGGGCGGTTGGCGTTGTTGGGGTTTTAGGTAGGTGAGGGTGGGTGGGGTGGAGGTGGTGGTTTGGATGAGGAGGCGCGGTGGGTGGTCGGTGGGGTTTGGTGGTTGTGGGGGTTGCGGTGGGGCGGCTGGTTGGGGTTCGAGGAAGATGTGGGTCGGTGGTATAGTGTGTGTTAGACGGGTGTCGGAGGTGGTTAAGGGTTGGGAGGTTATGTCGCGGGGATGGGAGTGTATGGGTGCGGGGGTAGGTTGCGGGACTGAAGGCTGGTGTAGTGGGGGGGGTTATGGCTTGCGTTCGGTTACGGTGGGTGTGGTTTTTTCGGGGTTGTGGGGGGGGGGGCTTGGGCTTATTTTAGTGTAGCGTGTTGTGGTGGGTGGTTTGCGGGGGTGGGGTGAGTGGGGTTTGCGGTGGTTGGTTGTAGAGGGCTGGAGGGTTTTGGGGGTGGAGCGTTCAGGTAGAGAAGGTTTGGGGTGGGTTAGTTTCTGCGGGGTTGGTGGGGGTCGTGGGAATGGATGTAAGGTTGAGTGTGTGGTGGTTGTGTTGTTGGTTTGTAGGTATGTTGGGGTAGGCGGGTGGGGGTGTGGTGGGAGGGGTGGTCTTGTACTAGTGTGCATTTGTCGGGGTTGGAGACTGAGTGTGTTAGGGGGTTTGGGTGTAGGTGGATTGTTCGATGTGGGGTGAGTGTGGGTGTTTTGGTAGTGGTGATTGGTTGGATTGGGATGGTTGGGGTGGGTTGAGGGGTGGTGTGGCGGTTGTCGGGGTGGTGTAGGGGTGGGAAGTCCGTGGGTTTTGGCGGGGGGGTTCTTGTGAGGGGAGGAGGTTTGCCTGGAGTTTTTAGGGGGTGGTGCGGGTGGTAGAATGGGGGGTGTCGGCGTGAGGGTGTTGTGGGTGGGTTGGTGTTGGGGTTCTTTGTGGGGTGCAGCTGTTGTTGTCTGTGGACGGGTAGGGTGTGAGGTGTGGATGGTGTGGGTGGGCGGTTGGTGTGGTGTTTTTTGTGAAGTGCGGTTTTGTAGTGGGGGGAGGGTTAGAGCGATGGTGGCCGCGGTGGGGGTTGTGTCTGTCTTTTGTTATGGGGCGGTCGCAGGGGTGCAAGGTTTAATGGGTGGTAGTGAAGGGAGAGGAGGAGGTTAGAGGGGAGAGGGAGGAGGATGGGAGGGAGCGGGATGAGGGGAAGGGAGGGAAGGGGAGACGGGAAAGGGAAGTGAGTGAGGTGATATCGATCGGGAAAGAAAGCGAATGAAGAAAGGGGAGAATGCGAGAGGGGAACACGCATTTGCGGGGGGGGGGGGGGACTGAGGAGAGGAAGAGGGTAGAGGAAGGAGGACGGGAGAGAGACGAGAGAGAGAGAGGAGAGCGACGATGAAGAGAGACGTAAATGAGTGCGAGAGAAGGAGAGACGAGGAGAGATGAGAGAGTGAAGAGAGAGAGAGAGGAGAGAGAGAAAGAGAGAAATCAAAGAAAATACGGAAAGACAAACAGATGAACAAAAACACATAACAAAAAACAGACATAAAAAACAGGGAAAAAGGGTTAAAAACATAAACATAAAAAAAAAAAAAAATAAAAAGAAAAAGAAAAGACAAAAATAAAAAACCAAAAAAATTCTAAAAAAAAGATAAAAAGAAAAAAAAAGAAAAAAAAAAAAAAAATAAAAAAAAAGGGGAGGGGAGAGGAGAGATGGAGAGATTGGGGAGGAGAGAGGGGGAGGGAAGGGGGAGAGAGGGGAGGAGGGAGGGGAGGAAAAGGGGGGGAAAGGGGAGGAGGAGAGGGGAGGAGGAAAGAGAGAGAGGGAAGGGGAGGAGAGAGGAGAGGGGTGAGAGGGGAGGAGGAGAGGGAGAGGGGAGATAAGGAAGGGAGGAGAGAGGGGAGAGAGGGGAGAGGGGAGGAGGAGAGGAGAGAGGAAATAGGGGAAGGAGAGAGGGAGAGAGGAGAGGGAGGGGGGAGGTAAGGAGAGAGGGGAGAGGGGAGGAGGAGAGGAGAGAGGAGATAGGGGAGAAGAGAGGGGAGGGGGAGGGAGGAAGGAAAAGGAAAGGGAAGGGGGGAGAGAGGAGAGACGAGACGGGGAGGGAGAGAGGGGAGGAGGAAAGGAGAGGGAGATAGGGGGAGAGGGGAAAAGAGGGGAGGAGGAGGGGAGAGAGGAGATAGGGGGAGAGGGGGGAGGGAAAGGAGAGAGGAATAGGGAGGAGAGGGAGGGGAGGGGAGGAGAGAAGAGAAAGGGGAGGAGGAGAAGGAGAGGAGATAGGGGAGAAGAGGGGAGCGAGGGGAGAGGGGAGGAGGAAAGGAGAGAGGAGATAGGGGAGGAGAGAGGGGAGAGAAGGGAGGAGGAGAGGAGGGAGGGAGAGGGAATAAAAGGGAGGCGATAAGTGAAGGGTTGCAAGCATTGTTCCCCTTTGTGGGATCCAGTGGTCTAAGAGCCCATGCGCGCGCGCGGGCCCCCCAAACACCGGCTGGTATTTGAGCCGAAGGGGAACCGCGCCTGACTAAGGGGGCTGGGTGGTGAGCGATCTTTTGTGCCGGGAAGGAGGAAGTACTCGATCCGGGCTGCTTGAGTGTGACTTGCGTGCGAGAGGGAGTGTTTGCCGATGCACGGTGTTTGTTGGTCTTTGGTTTGTTTGTTTGTTTGTTGTTTTGTTTTTTTTTTTTTTTGTATGAATGTATGTTTTTTTTTTTTTTTTTTTTTTTTTTTTTTTTTTTTTTATAAATGTCTGTTGTGTGCACGTTTGTCTTTAGGCTCTCTCTTTCTCTCGATCTTTCGCTGTTTTTTTCTGCTTCCCTCTTATCCCCCCCCCCTCTCTCTCTCTCTAACTCCTCTCTTCTCTCAACTCTCTTAACCTCTCTCTCTTAACTCTCTCTCTCTTCTCTAACTCTCTCTCTCTCTCTCTAACTCTCTCTTCTCTAACTTTTCTCTTCTCTCTCTCCTTCTCTAACCTCTCTCTCTCTTCCCCTCTAACTCTCTTCTCTCTCTCTCTCTCTCTCCAATCTCTCTTTTCTCTCTTCTTCTTTCTCTCTCGCGTCTCTCCTTTCTCTCTCTCTCTCTCTTTCTCTCTCTCTTTTCTCCCCTCTCTCCTCTCTCTCTTTCTCTTTCTCCTCTCTCTCTCTCTCTCTCTTTTCCCTTTTTCCCCATCCTTTTTCCCCCCCCCTCACTTCCACCCTCCTCCTCCCTCCTCCTCCTCCCTCGCATACCCTGTTTCACTTTTGATCTCTCTTTAATCCTGGCCCTCTGCGTTACGGGATGGATGTCGGTAAAGGGAGGATGGAGGGGATGGAGGGGATAGGGGGATAGGAGGGATTGGGGGCATCATCCCGGTCGGAAGGATCTTGTTTTCCAAAGGGTTTTTGAATCGTTTGTTTTTTGTTTTCATTATGTTGTTTGACTTGATTGTTTTTGCTGTTGTTGTTTTGTTATGTTGTATTTTTTTTATTATTATTTTTATTTATTATTATTATTATTATTATGTATTAATATTATTTTATTTTGTGTTATTATATTTATTTATTAATATTATTTATTATAATCATTATCATTTCTTATATTATTATTTTTCATTATCTTTTTATATCATTATCCATTTCATTATCTTATCATTATCATTATCATCTCATCATCTTCTCATACTTCATTATTTCTAATCCCTTTATTTATGTTTTTCTTTTTCTTTTTTTTTTTTCAAGTAAAACTGACTAATGAAAAGATGGTGCGCTTGGGTTTAGTGAAAAGTACACACGTTTATATATGGATTTTGTCGTCGGGCGTGTGTGTGGAAGTGTACAATAGTGAGGTGTGTTTAGGTATGTTTAAATGACATAATGTAGGGTATTTTGGAGAAAGAAAGTTGACAGAGGAGAAGAGAGAGAAAAAAGTAAGAGGGAAGATAGGGTAGCGGTTGGAAAAATGACTGATAATGTGTTTATATATATATATATATATATTTATATATATAAATTATCATATATATTATATATATATGATAAATATATTTTTATTTATATTATTATATATAATATATATATATATATTATATATATAAGGAGAGAGAGAGAGAGAGGATTGGGGGAGGAAGGAGAGAGAGGAGAGAGAGAGAGAGAGAGAGAGAGAGGAGATAGGGAGAAAGAGAGAGAGAGGAGGAGAGAGAGAGAGAGAGAGAGACGATGAGAGAGATAGAGTGGGAGGGAGCAAGGAGAGAGAGAGAGGAGAGAGAGAGAGAGAGAGAGAGAGAGAGAGAGAGAGAGAGAGAGGAGAGAGAGAGAGGAGGAGATAGAGATAGAAATAGAGATAGATAGTGATAGTAGATAGATAGATAGATAGATAGTATAGATAGATGGGATGGAGGAGAGAAGAGATGTGCGTTTTTCGATTTTATAGAAACTCTCGGCGTGGGCTTTTAAAAAGGTACAGGTGTCTGGGAGATTGTTGAGTGTTTTAACCGTTTTCTGTTTGGGGATTTTGATTTTCTCTGGTACTACCGGCGGGTGAATTGTGTCATAAGACTGAGGTTGTTTTGATGTATTTAAAGGGGAATGAAAAACTTCTGCCGGGAAAAGTATGTAGTAAAAAATACAGTGTATATATATAATATATTATATTATATATATATTATATATTGTATGTTTTATTTTTTGGGTTATTTTTTTTTAATTTTTATGTATATAATATAGGGTATATATAAATATTTGCATATTATATATTTATCATAAAACACCACATCTGTACAACCACACACAACACACCCACACACGCGGCGCGCGCAAAAACACACACAAACATCGGACAACCTAAAGACATACGGGTGCTTGGCAACACTGCTGGGTGACGGCAGGTGTGTGTATGTGTGTTTTCCCGTTTTGGTGTGTTGTGTGTGTGTGTGTGTGTGTGTGTGTGTGTGCGTGGTATGCGTGTGTATGGTGTATTTTATATTTGAAGTTGATGTATTTATATATACAATATTATGTATATGTTATATATTATATAAAATGTGTGTTTGTGTGTGTGTGTTGTGTTGTGTGTTTTGTGTGTGTGTGTAGTATGATTACATACAGTTGCCATACAAAAATATAATCCTACGGCTAACTATGCCTGACCCCCCGCCGCCGCTCCAGCCCGGCCCCGACCGCGAGCGGAAGTGGCCGCGGGAATTCGCGTCCTGAAGCGCGGACTCCCAAGGGCGCAGCGAAGCGACGGCATGTGTCTGCAAGTGAGCAGAGGCGCTTTCTTTAAAGGGGAAGCAGTGGCAGGCGCCGCCCGGACGTGGCTCGGGAGGAACACCAAAGTGCAGAGGGAGGGGGGGGGGGGGGGGACGGCCTTCGCTCCGCGGTCCGTGGAACCTAATGAATTTTGATGGAGAGCGAGCGCACGGCCGGACTTGCTTGCTGTTGCTTCTTTCTGGGTTGCTTGTTTTGGGTTGTACTTATTTGCTTACTTTCTTTTGACTTGTGTCTATTTGCCCACACACACACACACACACAACACACACACAACACACACACACACACACACCACCCCACACACACCCCACCACAACACACGCTTACACTGTCTGTATCTCTAAAAAAAAATTTGTTTATCTAATTATAAATATAATAAATTTTAATATATTTTATTTATTATATATTATAATAATTTTAAAAATTATATTTAAAAAATTATAACTATAATGAGTTTATTGTCAATGGGAGAGGTGCTCTTCTCCTCTATTTACCTTTAACAACACTCTCACTCATCACTCACTCACTAAATCACTAACTCACTCTCTCTCCCTACAACAACAACACACATCACTAACTTAACTCACCCAATAACTCACTCACTACTAACTCTCTCACTCTCTTCTCTCTCTCTCTCTCTCTCTCTCTATCTCTCTCTCTAATCTCTCTCTCCCTCTTCTCTCTCTCTCTCTCTTCTCTTTTTCTCTTCTCTCTCCAAATTCCTATTCCCATTCAATTCCACATTCCACCCCCTCCACACAAACCACAACCCAACTCAACCCACTCACCCCCCCACCCTACCAATCCTACACACCCCACCTCCACCTCCTCCTTTCTTAACACTAACTAAACACCAAAAAAAAACAACAATAAAAACTAACACATAAAAAAAAAAAACACAAAAAAAACAATAACAAATAAAAAACACAAAAAAAAAAAAACACAAAACAAATAAATAAAAAATACCCAACACAAAAAAAATAAAACCAAAAACCAAAAAAAAAACAAACAACCAAAACCAAAAACAATAAATAAAAAAAAACAAAAAAAAATAAAAAACAAACAAAAAACAAAAAAAAACAAAAAAAAAAAAACAATCAAACAAAAACCCCACAAAAATAAAAAAACCAACAAAACAACAACACCACAAAAAAAATAACAAAAAACAAATAAACACAAAACAAAAAAATACAACAATATCATATCATCCCACTCAAACATCCCCTTAAATCATTCATAATATAACTAAACCCATCTCTCAAAATACCTTAACCCTTAAATCAATATCCATCATCCCTTATCACTCCCATCCATAACCCCCCAATCCACACAACAAAACACAAACCTAATATAATAATAATCTTAATTCCCTTTTTTTTTTTCTCAATTCTTTCTATTCTTTCATTCTTTCAATTTTTTCTCATTCAATTTTCCCTTTCCATTACTTTTATCCATAACTTTTCCCCTTCTTATTTCTCCATTCCCTTTTAACCTCTTTTTTTTCTATTTCAATTCTTTTCCCCTTCTTTTCTATTCCTTTTCCATTTTTATCTTTTTTATTCCTTTTTGCTCTTTTTATTTTTCTCATTCTTTTCTCTTTTTTTTTATTCATTTTCCCTTTTTTAATCTTCCCTTTATTTCTCTTCTTTCTCAATACTTCCTTTCTTTTCACTTTCTTTCCTTTATTCACTTCCTTTTTTCTCTTTTTCCTTTTATATTCTTTCTTCCATAAATCAATACTTTCTTCCACTTCATCATATTCTCCTCCCTCCACACAAACCTTTTCCACCTTCACTTATCCTCAACCTCTCTTTCTCTCCCTCCACCTTCCCCTCCTATCCCCTTTCCTTCATCTCTATCCCTCTATTCTCCTCTCCTCCCCCTTCCATTATCCTTCCCAATTCCTCCTTATCATTCTTCCTTCACTATCATCTTCATCTTCTCTTCATATCCCCCTTCCCCCTCTTCTCTTATTCCTCCAATCCCTCCTTCCTCCCCCCACCTTCCACACCCTCTCCCTTCATCTTCTATCTCTCTCCCTTCTCATCCCTCTTCTTCCCTCCTATCCACATTTATACCCCCATACTCCTTTCATTTCTCCCCCTCTACTCCCCTTCCTTATCATTCCCTTGTTCCTCCTTATTCTTTCTTCCCCACCCAACACCACTTCCTAACCAACAACTAACAAACAAAATCAAAACATTAAATATAATATAACTCAATTCACACATAACAAATACACATCACAAAAAAAAACCACTACCTACACCATAACACTTCCCATAACACATCACACTCATCCCAACACTCTCTCTCCTCACACACACACACAATCACACACACACAACACAAACACATCACACTCACACTACTCTACACTACACTACTCACACAAAAACTAACAATCTATTCTCACAAAATATTAATCTAACTAACTCTAACTATAATCACAATACTACTTAAACACAATAAAACTTCAAAATCACAATACTCTCTATACACAAACCTTTCCCACTCTATTCTCCCACTCCACACCAATCCCCCCCCACATAATTTTTCACTCATAAAGCAGGACACTTTATGATTTATATTTATATTATCCCTAATTCCTCTCATCATCTATTTCATTACCTTATACTTTGCTCTACAAGTAATACGTATTTACCTTTATATAAAATAAATATATCTATATCTCTAATAAAAAACTACTCTATCTATACATCATCAAAATCTATAAAAAATTTCACACCAATACACAAAATCAACCATTCCTATTTAAATCTATACCGACCTTATTAATCTTATTTTAAATTAGTGATTTATATTTTTTAGTGTTGTGAGTGTTTGTTTTATTTATTTTTTATATTTTTTGATTTTTTTATATTTATATTTATCAAATAACTTCCCATCCCTTCATCCTCAGTATAATCACATAACTTAGTCAACCCCCCATCACTCCATCACTCCCTCCTCTCTCCCTCACTATTCGTTCTCCGCTCTCCAACAAATCATTATTTTCCACTTACGCCTTATCGAAGGTGCTTCCCCCTCCCCTCTCCGTCTGCACTATTATTACACCTATCCCCTAACCTTTCTTCTTTCCTTAACCCCAAACCTCAATCGTCTTCTCACTTTATACCATTCCTACTCTATCATCTCATTTCATTCCGCTCTTCCTTCCTCTCTTCCCTTTCCCAATATCTTATTGTCGTTTGATTTTTTTTTTTTTTTTAATATAGAGAAGCGGCATTCCTGTACTTTCATCCTCGAATATAAAAAGCTTCGGGGGGTTTTTCAGTGGGCTAGTTTTAATCCTACTAGGTCTTTACTAGTTTATATTTATGGTGCTACTTTCTTAAATTCATCCATACCCCCCCACACACACAACACCCACACACCACCACACACACAAATTATAATAATATATCACTTACCTAAACATATATAATTGAAATAAACATACTATCCTTCTCAAATATATTAATACAAGACATACACACGATCTCACCGCCCACACACACACACACAACACACCCCACACCCACACTCCCGCATACACACTACACACCCCCTGCCTTCACCGAGCGAGTGTAGCAAGCACAATAAATTTTCTTATATTTTTTCGCTTTGAGATTGTGTTTTTGAGTGTGTGCTCTCTCTCGCGATGTTTTTTGTTTTGTGTGTGATGTGAGATATTAAGATGTTTGTGAATCTATGATATATTATAATATGCAAATATATATATATATACATATCTATATAATATATATATTTCTACATTATATATAATACAATATATATATAATCTTATAAATTTTAAAAATATAAAATTAATTGAATTTACATACATTCCTATCCTCGGCCTACGTTGATTCATACTATACATAAACAAAAACACACATTCTTATGAACACAATTCACGCCGCGGTTAGTCTCCAGATACAATCATAATCTACAAACAACCGCACGCGTTCAGAAACACACAACAATTCCTTACACCTTTAACTTTAAACAGCCCACGCTGATCGTTTACTAAAAACCTGTACAAAGCACGAATCTCTTCTCTCTCTTATTATCTATTCTCTCTATCTAACTATCCTATTATCTTCTAATATAATCTATTCTATTTCTATCCTCTATCTCCATACTCTCACTCTCTCTTCTCTTTCTTCTTCTCTCTCTCTTCTCACTCTCTCTCTCTTCTCCACTTTCTCCTTTGCGTCCCTCAATCTCTCTCTTCTCTCTTCTGTCTCTCTCTCTCCTTCTCTTCTCTCTCTCTTTCTTCCCTATCTCTCACTCTACTCCTCTCTTTCTCATTTCTCTCTCTCTCTCCTTCCGTCCTCCCAATCTCTCTATCTCCTCTCTCTTAATTATTATATAAATATATATTATTATATAATAATATATAAATATATATAATATATTTTTAATATATATATAATACGATATGTATAATTTTTTATATAAATATAATAATATACTATATATATACACATTTATCAGTCTATTTTTCTCAACCGCTATCTATCTTTCTCTCTTAGCTTTTTCTTCTCTCTCTCTCTCTGTCTACTTTCTTTCTCCAAAATACCCACTACATTATAGTACATATTTACAGACATCTAAACAGCACCTCACTAGTGTACACATTCCACACACAGCGCACGTACACATATCCATATATAAACGTGTGTACATTCCACTTAACCCAAGCGCACACATGCTTTTCATTAGTCAGTTTACTTTGAAAAGCAAAAAAAGAAGAAGAAAAAACACTAAAATAACAGGGATTATGGAAATAATGATAGTGATGATGATGATGTGATGATGATGATACTGATACTGTAATGATAATGATAATGATAAAGATAATGATAATGCTAATGATACACTAATGATCTGATAATGATTAGATTATAATAATAATATTAATAATAAATGATAATAACATCAATAATAATAATAATATAATAATAATAATAATAATTAATAATAAATAATAATAATAATAACAAAAATAACAACAGTAACAAAACAACAACAGCAAAAACAATCAAGCTCATAACAACAGTAATGACAACAATAACAAATCGATTCCAATCCATTACCGGGAGAGACAAGAGTACCTTCCGACCGGGATGATGCCCCCAATCCCCTCCTATCCCCTCCTATCCCCTCCTATCCCCTCCTATCCTCTCCATTACCGACATCCTATCCCGGTAACGCAGGATGCCAGGATTAAAGAGAGATCAAAAGGTGAAAGCGGATGGTGAGTGCGAGGGGAGGGAGGGAGGGAGTGAGGGAGGGAGGGGGTGGAAGTGAGGGATGGGGAAAGATGGGGAAAAAGGGAAAAGAGAGTCGATAGCGATAGAGAGCCTGATAGAGAGAGAAAGAGAGAGAGAGATGTGAGAGAGAGAGAGGATGAGAGAGAGAGAGAGATAGAGATAGCAAGGAGCGGACTGCGAGATATATAAGAGGAGCGAGGAAGAGCTCATGGTTTATATCTATATAGAGTTAGAGATAGCTTTTTATAGATGTCGAGATATAGAGTAGATAGATCTAGAGAGCTATATCTAACGCTTTATCTATCTTATATATAATCTGCTTATATATATAGATAGTTATAGCTCTATCTATATCTAAATATCTAGATACGAGTATCATCGATTTCTCTATTAATTCTCTTACTTATCTCTCTAAATCATCTATCTCATTTTTTTTTGTCAAATATTTCCTCTCCACCCACATTCCTCATATCTACTCTATATACTACACTCCCACGATCCCATACCAAACACAAAACCCCCCTCACCCCCCCACCCCCCCCCCCCCCACCAAACCCTCCCTCACCACCCCCCCCCCCCCCCCCCCCCCCCCTTTCCCCCCACCCATATCAACTTAACACTCATTCGCACTACACACTCAATCTGGTTTCACTCTTCTTCTCATATTCCACAATCATATCTCACCCCCTCCCAAATTACAGGGCGGGTCCATCGGGCTCAACAACATGTTGATTGTGGTCGCTCTCGCTTATGGGTTTAGTACATGGATCCCCGAATGTGTAATCAAGTTTGCCCCTTACATTTATTTAATTTTATATTGCCTACCTTTATTCCCTCTCCTCTCTCTCCTACCTACAACATCACAACAACCCACAACAAACATAAAACATCATACCACAAACCTCAAAAAAACAAACACAAAAACACAAAACACAACACCACACAAAAAACAACAAACAACCATAAACCACAACTAAAACACACCAAAACAACACCACAAAAACAAAAACAACACAAATAACTAAACAAACACACATCCACCACACATCAACAACAACATCTCTCAACAAACCAAACTCACCACTTCCAAACCAAAAACATACCACAAACTTACCTCAATCACACCACCATTCCCAATACACTCACCCCTCAACCTACAACTCACTACTACCACTCCCTCACTCCTTTCTCACTATTCCCTATCTCCATCATCTCCAAAACTCTACATCCACACTCATTAACTCCAAACTTCACACCACTCCATCCTCCCTTCTCCCTTCTTCCCCATTCCCTCTCTCCTCCTCACTCCTCTTCTTTACACACCCTATTCCTTCCTCTTCTCAAACATAAACCATTGTCTCGCCTCCCCTCTTCTCTTCCCATATCCTCACTTCCTCTCCTCCTCCCTACTCCCTCTCCCCCCTTGTCCCTACTCCCCTCCTTTCCTGCTGTCTTGGAATTATTTGCCTCTCTAGACTTAACACTCTATCATTATTATTATCATACTTATACCACTCCCACTTTTAATTACACACTCACTTCCAAACTTTAACTACTAACTATAAAAAATTTAATTAATTTTTTATTATATCTTTTAGTCTACCTAACTTTTAATCAAAATTTCAGAAATAATTTTTATTATAATAATAACAATGCTCTCTTCTCCTCTCTCTCTCTTCTCTTCTCTCTCTTCTCTCTCATTCTCCCAAAATTCCTCTCTCTTCTCTCTCCTCTTCTATCTCTCCTCTCACCTTCCCTTTCCTCTTCCCCTCTTCCCTCACCGAAATGCGTTGCCCCCTTTGAATTCTCCCTTTTCTTCATTGCTTTTTTTCCCATCAATCACCTCCCCTCCCTTCCTTTCCTTTCCCTTCCCCCCTTTCCCCTTCCCCCCCCCTTTCTCCCCCCTTTCCTCCTCCCTCCCCCTTTCTCTTACCTCCCTCCTCTCCCTCTCTACCCTCCTCCCTCCTCCACCCTCTTCAACTCTCCTCCGTTCCCCTCACCTCACCTTTCACCCTCCCTTCCCCCCCTCCACCCCCCCCCCCCTTTCCCCTCTTCAGAACAAAAACCTTTTTCCCACCCCTTACCTACCTCCCTTTTCTCCCCTCTATTCAGCCCGCAAGTAAGAAAACTTATTTCCTCCCCCTATACAAAAAAAAAAAAAAAAAAAAAAAAAAAAAAACTAAAAAAATTGTCACGCCCTTGGCTTTCCTCCATATTTTTTTTTTTTTTTTCTTATCCATTTTTCCCCCTCACTTATGGAATTGGGGGGAAAAATAGGAAAATGCTTTTGCCCTTGACCGATATTGGAAAGCGTAAATGGATCTAGATGGGATTTTAGGGAAAATTTTCGTTAAAAATGACCCTTTTTCTCTCTTTTTTTTGGTGTGCGTTGTGTCGTTTTTTGCCATTTCCTTTTTTTTAAAATCTCATATTATAATCACTGTAATTATCATTATTTTTTTTATTATCATTATATAATATCATTATTACTGATTATCATTGTTTTTATCTTTGTCATTGATAGTAGTAATATAAAAATATTTTCATTACTATTATCGTTATTATTATTATCGTTATTATCATCATCACTAAAATACTACTATACTTCTTTTGATTATCTTCATCAAACACCATTATAATTATCAATTACCATAGTTATCCTCTTGACATAATTATAATTAACATGAACCCGTGCCCTTGCGCAAATGCGAAAAAAAAATACGGAAAACAAAGGCCGGGCTCAACAAAAACCTTCGTTAACGCGTGTATTTCTGACAAAAATAAAAATTTGAAATTGGTTTGATAAACTCATGCTTTGTGAAAATATTATTTTCAGTACACGTTTTTTATAATCATTATCGTTTTATCATTATTGTTGTTGTTTTTTCGTTGTTATTTTTCATCATTGTCATTATCATTATCACTATGGTAATTGTGATAAATATAGGTTTATTTTATCACAAGTTATCGATTTATCATCATTCCCCTTTAAATTGCCATTGCTTTCATTTTTCACTATTTATTTTTCGACTTCCATTAATGTCAAAGTTATTATACTCTATATTTTTATTTTCCATTTACACGCCCTTCTTACTATTTAATTGTTACTCGCAATCCCATCTTGTATATTATAAAAACATTTAAACTTTTCTAAAAAATAAAACAAACATGTAACAAATCCCCTCCTTTTATACAAACATTTCAAAATTCTAATTAAACATTAAAAAAAAAAATATAATAATTAAAAATAAAAAATCGTAGAAAACGAAGTAAAAACGACACGAATCTCTCTAAAACAAATGCGCAACGGGAGGAAGTTCATTTAATCCCGGATCTTTCATGGGGTCTAATTAAGTGCGACGCAGTGTTAATAGCCGCCCAAAGCCCGTGTCAAATATTGGCGAGAGGGGGAGGTTTGCCGAGGCATTAGATTTTTAATTCATTTTAATATCCCTCTTCCCTTTGGGTTTGAAACGGTTAGTCTTAACTTTATAATGGGAACAATTTTGTTAAAACGCATTGTCGTGATAGCGCTGAAAATAAGGGCAATTATTATGTTATGTTGTTTTATTGAACGTAGCCACACTGTCATCATTTTATTACCCTTAATCATCATTATCGCGAGGATTTGATGATTTTAAATCATTATTATTATAAAAATGATAAAGTAACAATAAGGATAAAATTGATACTGTGATAATAATCATCTCATTATCAGTAAATGAAATAGTGGGGTTTTAAAAAATTAAAGCAACAACCTCACAACAATAACAATAATGAAAAAAGAAATAATAATAAATAATAATAAAGTAATGATAATAATAATAATAACGATAGTAAAAATAATAATAATAATAAAAATAAAAATTAATAAAAATAACAATTAATAACAATAACAATAAAAATAATAACGACAACAATAAGAATAAAAACAATGGATAATAATGATTAATAATAATAATAATAAAATAAAAACAAAAAACAATAACAATAACAACTAATAATGATAAAACAAAAAAATAAGAAAAATGGACAATAAAAATAAAAATTTGGAATCACCCACCCACCTTAACAACGACTCCCAATGACCCCGGGACGCTGGCTTTTTGGTGAGGTTTCGTTTTTTAATTCTATTGATTAATATAATTTTACGGAAAAATAGGTGTTTCTTTAATTGTCGTTCTAGTTTCAGTATTATTTGATTACTGCCCAGTAAGAGAGGGAGATAAAGAGGGGAAAAGAGAGAGAGAGAGAAGATGATGAGTAAGAGAGGGAGGAGAGAGAGAGAGAGAGCGAGAACAGAGAGCGGGGGAGAGAGAGAGAGAGAGAAGATGGAGAGAGAGAGAGTAGAGAAAAGAGAGAGGGGAGAGAGAAAGGAGAGGAGGGGAAAAGGGAGAGATAGAGAGAGAGACAGAGGCAGAGCAGAGAGAGAGAGAGGGAGGGGGGGGGGAAGAGAGAGAGAGAGAGAGACAAAGGGGGGGGAGAGATGAGAGAGAGAGAGGCGAGAGAGAGAGAGAGAGATAAAGAGATGAGAGGAGAGGAGGAGAGAGGAGAGAGAGAGAGAAAGAAAGACAGAGGACAGAGAGAGTGAGAGAGAGAGAGCGAGGGGAAAGAGAGAGAGAAAGAGGAGGAGAGTGAGAGAGTGAGAGAGACAGACAGACAGAAAAAAAAAAACAAAAAAAAAAAAAAGCAAAACAGACAGAGAGGGGACAGAGCAGACAGAGAAAACAGAGCAAACAGACAGACAAAAGAGACAGAGATCCACCAAAGTGCCAGAGAAAAAGAGAGAGAAAAAAAAAACCAACGAGGAAAAAAAATAAATAAAAACTTTATATTTAAAAAACAAACAAAAAAAAACAAAACAAAAAAAAATTTCCCATCTTTTGGTGTAAAGGAAGAACCCAAGGCAGTGAGGACGCTCCCAGGTCCATTAGGTAATCGATTCCATTGCTGGTGGAATGGATCTCTTTTACCTTTTCTTTTGTTCTTCATTTCCCTGTATTTCTCATTATTATACTATTCTTTTACTATTTTATTATTATACTATTAGCTGTAGTTTTTTATCGATATTGTTAATTTGTGATGTTGTGTTGCTTTAAATATTGTGAAAGGGTAGAGAAAATTTGCTTTTCGTAATTTTGACAATAACAGTAATAAATATAGTGAGGAAAAACAAGATAAACAAAAACATAACAATAATAATAATTGTGATGATGATAATAATGTAATGGTAATAAAAATGATAATGATAATTATTTTTTTACTATTATGCTAATAATAATAGTAATTTAAATATAATAAATAAATAATAATATAATAATAATAATAAAAATATAATATATTTAAAAATTTAAAAATAGTTTAAATAAATATCAAAAATAATAATAATAATTAATAATAAAATAATAATAATAATTATATATAAAATAATTAGCAAAAGGGGGTAGCAATAATAATAATGATAAAAAAATAATAAAATAAAAACAAAAAAAATGAAAATTGTATAACAAAGATAAACATACTGAGAAGGATAATGATAAAAGCCCATAGTAGAAAAAAATATTAAAAAGAAAAGCCCAAAAGTAAATGAAATAATAAGAAAATAATTTGTTTTGGTAATGTTGTTATAAACACGAAAACAATTACCTGTGAAAATGACAGTTAAAGTAAGTTAAAATGATATAAATATTAATTAATTATTTAGAAATTGTGGGCATAAACCGCATGGCTTGGGTTTAAAATAGATAGTCTAATATAAAAGACTTTATTATTTTCCTTTCTTTTTTATTTTCCATTTTCTCCCTTTTCTCTCTCTTCTCTCTCTCTCTTTTCTCTTCTCTTCTCTCTTTTTTTTTTCTCTCTCTTCTTTTCTCTCTCCCCCTTTTCTCTTTTCTTTCTTTTTTTCTCTTTTTTTTCGCTCTCTTCTCTCTCTCTCTTTCTCTCTCTCTTTCTCTCTCTTCTTTCTCTTTTCGTTTACTCTCTCTTCTTCTCCTTTTCTTTTCTCCTTTCTTTCTCGTTCTCTCTCTCTTCTCTCCCCTCTCTCTCTCTCTCTCTCTCTCTCTCTTTTTTTTTCTCTTTCTCTTTTCTCGCTCTCCTCTCTCTCTCTTCTTTATCTATCTATCTATTATCTATCTTCTCTTTTCTCTCTCTCTTTCTATCTATCTATCTATCTTTCTTTTTCCTTTCTCTTTCTTTTTTCTCTCTCTCTCTCTCTTCTCTCTCTCTCTCTCTTTCTCTCTCTCTCCTCTCTCTCTCTCTCGCTCTTATGTGTCTCTCTGTCTCTCTCTCTTTTCTTTTTTCTTTCTCTTTCTGTTTTCTTTTCTCTCTCTTCTCTCTCTCTCTTCTCTCTCTCTCTTTTTCTTCTCTTTTCTCTCTCTTTCCTCTCCTTCTTCTCTCTCTTTCTCTTTATTTTCTCTTTCTCTTTCTTTCTCTCTCTCTCTCTCTCTCTCTCTGTCTCTCTCTCTTTTCTCTCTCTCTCTCTCTCTCTCTCTCTCTCTCTTTTCTCTTTTCTCTTTCTTTTCTCTCTCTTCTTTTTCTCTTTTCTCTTTCTTTATCTCTCTCTCTCTCTCTCTCTCTCTCTCTCTCTCTCTCTCTCTCTCTCTCTCTCTCTCTCTCTTTCTCTCTTTCTCTCCAGTACTCTCATACTCTCCTCTCTATCTCCCTCCCTCCCTCCCTCTCCCTCCTACTCTCTTCTGCCTTCCCTCTCCCCCCTCCCCCCCTTTTTTCTGTTTTTTCTTCTTCTTTTTCTCTCTTTTCTTTTTGTCGCCAAGCCCAAAGAAGCTTTTCCTTAATGTCCTTTTTACGCCGACTCATTGGGGTTCAAAGCATGTGCATCAAAAGAAAAGAAAATACGCGAGCAAGAGCAATCCGCCTTTTGTAACCGAGTGTGTTTTTTCATGTGGGTAATTCTTGCATGATCATGACCCTTTACGTGCATGGCTGTGACGTCATCCCCTGAAAGCTTCTAAAATCCAAGTGTAAATTTCATAGCTCTTTTTTTTTTTTTTTTTTTTTTGCGTGATAAAATTCAGTTCTTATTGTTATAAAACCTCGGGAGTAATTAAGTACATATATAATGAGATCCGAATGATAAGATATCGTATGCATGACGTTCGCTACTGTGTGCATGGCTGTGATATCCTTCTCTGAATCATCCACAAGTAAAGTATTCATGTAATATATACACTGGGAATATAAACTGCATGAAATTCACACCCCTGTGCATGACGGTAACGACTGTCCCCGAATCGTCAGCCAAGCATTATTGGAATATACACTGCATGACATCCATCCCGCTGCATGCATGACGCCACTCGCCTAGTAACCCACAACCAAGCATTCATTCCATACAAACATGAAATACACATTGCATGACATCCATCTGTATTGTTGTTATTATTATTAATATTATCATTATCATTATCATTATTATTATTATTATTATTATTATGAAAAGGTTAAAAGTAACAATAACGATAATAATGAAGCTAATACACCCACAATCGAAACATTCACTCCGTACACCCTTGAAGTATACACCGCATGACTTATCTTGCCATGCGCATGAGTGTGACGTCACTCTCTCCTTACGAAGGGCATGACGTCACTTCCGGCTTTGATGTCCCGCCGTCGCCAAGCTCTAAACCGCCTCTGCCTTTGATCTCTCATTTGCATTCCGTTTTGAAGGAATGAGAAACAGAAGGAACGGAGAGAGAGGGAAGGAGAAGTGGATAAAGGGATAAAGGGAAGGAAAGGGAAATGAGCGATAGCGGTGTCATATGAAAGTAAGACGAAGCAAAGGGAGAAGGAAAAATAGATAAAAGCAAGGAAGAGCAACTAGCGATTGAACCTCATATGCGTTCTATTTGAATAGAAAGATGGAAGACAAAGAAAAGGAGTAAAGATAAATAGATAAACGAATGGATAGATAGAAAGCGAAGATGAAGAAAGGGAAACAGATAAAGGAAAGGAAGAGAAATATGCGATAGGGGACATCAAAGGAGGAAAGGGGCGGGGGGGGGGGGGGGAGTGTAACTATCAGCTTCGTTTTATTTTCGTGGAAAGGAGAGACGGAAGGAGAAGAAAGGGAATAAGGAAAGGTGAATAAACGAAAGGGTAAGAAACAAGTGATGGGCCTCAAGGAAGAGCGAGAGATGGGAAACAAAAGAAAAGGAGAAATGAGAGAGATAAAGGAAAAGAAAATAAAAACAAAAAACTATCATTTTTATCTCTCTCGTTCTGCGTTAGTTTCGCGAAAATCAGAGATGGAAGACACAACATGATAAGGAGAGATAGACAGAGGAAAGGAAAAGAATGAAAGAAACAAGAAATTACGATTATTGCCATTTCGTGTCGTTCGTCATTTTCGTGGAGGAGCAAATGAAGAAACGAGAGAGAGAGAGAGAAAGAGAGAGAGAGAGAGAGAGAGAAAGAGAGAAAGAGAGAGAGAGAGAGAGAGAGAAAGAAATAGAGAATAATGATGAATAACTAATTATTACGAAGATGAGTAAGAAGAGCAATAGATAAAGTATAGATAGATAAATGTTACAAAAATGATTAAAACGTCATTTCCGTGAAAGAGAGAGAAAAAGAATAAGTGCAGTGAAAGAACAGAAAAGAAAATCAATAATTCTTCGTCATCTTTGTAGAATGGGGAGAAAGAAGCGGAAAGGAGAAAGGAGAGAAAGGGAAAGGAAGGTGACAGAAAGGAAAAAAAAAAACATTTTTATTCATTTTCATTTTTTTTATGAAATGACGAGAAATGATTGAAATGTAAACACACAGTAAATTAATAACAATAATAAGGATGATGATGATGATGTTAATGATGATGATGATGATGATGATGATGTTAATGATGATGATGATGGTAATAAAAATTTAAACAGAAATAAATAATAATAGGAACTCAGTTTCACCCTTTCTCGTTAGTCTTGTAAAGCGAGTAAAAAAAACAAACAAAAAAAAGACACTATTTTCATATTCTTTATTTCCCACTGAGGACTTCGAGCCAACGAACTCCAATATTCTCATTTTCTATTTGAAGGAAAGATCCACTTAAGAAGACGGGTGATGAAAGGCTCAATGCAACAAGTCCCTTCAACAATCGGTGTATTTCAAGCAACCTGCAACACCATTTTATTAGTGTTCAAATCACTATCATCACCAACCTGGCGTGAGTCATCATCAACCTGTCATAAGTCATCATCAACCTGTCATAAGTCATCATCAACCTGTCATAAGTCATCACCAACCTGTCATGAGTCACCACCAACCTGTCATGAGTCATAACCGAATGCCAGTCACTACGGCCCTCAACCACTACGGCCCCAGTCACTTCGGCCTCTGACCCCAGTCACTACGGCCCCAACATGAGTCACTACGGCACCAACCCCTAGTCACTTCGGCCGACTCAGACCAGCCACCCTAGTCACTTCGGCCATCATTAGAAAGTATTTTTAATGAAAACTGGTATTCTTTCCTGCTTGCATTAATAGGAAATAATTACAGTAAGACATGTTGATAAAAGAAAATATATTTAACACAGAAATAGCTACATAACCAGAATGTATATGGTTCATACAAACTGTACAAATCCTAGTCGTACAACACTTATAAGGGAATCATATTATTTTTTACATAACTTCGAACATGCTTTTAAGAGGTGATTGGTGGTTATTTCATGGTCTTCATACCGTTTCCATAGGGCAAATATTTTGCCTTGGACTGTTCTAAACTGACGGCGCTGGCGACGTGTGTGTTTACCATCCTTGACAAGACGGACCTCTACAGTTACATTTTTTGCTTCTTTGTACAGTAATGGCACTAAAACATAAAATGGAATATGAGAGCTGCCTGCCATACCATTCAACTTTCTGTGGTATCCCTCTACGCCATTGTTAGTCCGGATACTCTGCCCGAATACAGTCCAGTCACTTGGCGCCCAGAATCCATTGATCCAAGTTTCTTTAATATATTCCATGAGAATTTGAAGTGGTCCAGGAGGCACTCGTAATTCAATCTGTTCAAATGTTGTTTTTATGTGTTCTTCAGGGAGGAAAGGAAGTGCCATGAGCTGCCTTATGAAATCCTTAGGTGGGCGATGATTCATGTATGGTGCAGCCAGTCCTATTTCTTGGATTGTTCTCCAAATGGCTTGATTCCAATGGAACGAGCATCCTTGCAATTTTACCATCGGGAGTAATGTCCTGACAGCCGACCATACAGCAGCTTCAAAATCCAAAACCAATTTCTCTACTTTGCACTCCTGTAGTATGTCTAAAATAGCCTTAAAAACTTTCTTGTAATCTTTTTTTCTTTTTACATTTATGATTCTATATTCCTTTCCTTGGTCATGAAATGACACGTGGTTTCTCTCTCTCACTGTAGTTCTTATATTTAAGTTAACATCTTGGGAGGCCGTAGTGCCTGGGGCCACAGTGACTTGGGTTGACGGTGAGAGAGGCCGTAGTGACTAGGGCCGTAGTGACTAGGGCCGAAGTGACTGGGGCCGTAGTGACTGGTTCCCGTCATAACCAACCTGTCCTGAGTCATCACCAACCTGTCATGAGTCACCACCAACCTGTCATGAGTCATAACAAACCTGTCAAGAGTCATCATCAACCTGTCATGAGTCATACCCAACTTATCATGAGTCATCACCAACCTTTCAGTCAACAGCAGTAATCACCACCAAACTGCCAACTTGTCATAAGTCATCACTATCTTGTCTGTTTCCAAATGACTTTCATCAACGAGAGAGAGGGAGAGAGAGAGAGAGAAAGAACGAGAGAGAGAGAAAGAGAGAGAGAGAGAGAGAGAGAGAGAGAGAGAGAACGAGAGAGAGGGAGAGAGAGAGAGAAAGAACGAGAGAGAGAGAGAGAGAGAGAGAGGGGGGGGGGGGAGAGAGAGAGAGAGAGAGAGAGAGAGAGAGAGAGAGAGAGAGAGAAAGAGAGGAAGAGAGAGAGAGAGAGAGAGAGAGAGAGAGAATGAACGAGAGAGAGAGAGAATGAACGACGAGAGAGAGAGAATGAACGAGAAAGAGAGAGAGAGAGAGAGAGAGAGAAAGAGAGAGATAGAGAGAGAGAGAGAGAGAGAGAGAGAGAGAGAGAGAGAGAGAGAGAGAGAGAGAGAGAGAGAAAGAGAAAGATAAAAAATAAAAAAAAAATTTAAACTGAAGACAATTCATTTGTGTTAAAAAACAGCAGGTACGGACGCCCGGCTTCGCTCGCTCCGGCACCATGCATCTTCCGCCCGTCCGTCCGCAAACGCGAGCGACCCGTCTCTTTCCAGCTCTCGCCCCGGCCGTTCCCCGTAACCCTCGCAGTCTGGGATCGGGTCGCCACACGCACGGCGAAGGCGCTGGGAGGGAGGGACAGCACGGCCCGAAGAGACCAGGAAGGGGAGGGGAGTGTGTACGATCATCCACCCGATAAGTTAAAATATATCAAATACAAAAAAAAAAAAAAAAAAAAAAAAAAACGCCGTACTAAATTACTACAAAAATGACATTCACTTAAAATACATTTACTTAAAATACTTAAAATATATTTACTTAAAATACTTAAAATACATTTACTAATACATTTGCTTAAAACTAATACACTTACTCAGCTAGAAAGAACTATCACAAGAACACGCATATACAAAGTTATAACGTTCTAAGAAAAAAAAAAAAAAACTAAACAAGTATAAAAATGAAGATTATTAAGAAACATCTCTATCTCTATCTCTATCTCTATTTTTATCGTTATCTTAATCTTCATCATAACATCCTTATCTATATCTAAATCAATTAACACGTCCACCGAAGTAGCGAAGTTGAAAAAGCAACGCATAAAGAAACATCTAAAATCTATATCTATATCTAAATCAATTAAGTCCCTCTCGTGCAGATGTGCAACTTTGCAAGTGTTCACGTCAGTTCCCCGCTCAGAATTCAGAGCATGAAGAGTTAATTTGAGTTTTCATGTCGTCAATCTCTCGCTCCGTAGTTCTTTATTATTACTATTATCATAATCACTCTCTGTGTCTTTATTATCATTACTGTTATCGATATGCTTATCCCGTTAATTAATACCTATAACTATCACTTGGTATAATAAAAATAAGAGTTTTATTTATTATTAACTAAATCATTATCATCATCACGAATATCTGTCACTTGGTATGACAGTATTAACGAATCAAAATCGTTACCATTTTCACTATGATCATCTTTATCATTACCTTTATAATCATTTTAGACTATCATTTTAGACTATAAAATGTATTTTTAGCCAAATCATAAGCATTAGGAATGTTGTTACTGATATTAATCTTGTTATCATTGGCTATTATTACTACCACCATAGCAATAGTCGTAATAATGTACGATGCCGGAATCAATGGTAGTTTTATAAAGCCCATTATCCTCACAGCAGTTATCATACCACAATTATCACCATAGTAGTAATTATTACCATTACCATCATTCCAATTACCTGATATTGATAC
>NC_061846.1:18935949-18940949 GCF_019202785.1 Penaeus chinensis | reverse complement strand
ATGTTATTATTATTATTATTATTATTATTATTATGAATGATAATGATAAATAATAATGATGATGATAATGATGATCATTATGATAAAAACAGTGATGGTGATAATAATGACGGATAGTATCTGAGGGTTTGTTACTATATATTGTTTTTGTTTTTTTATTGTCGATTGGAAACAAATAAAATAAAATAAAGAATTGGAATACACTTAAGTGACAAAGGTGGCATAGTTATAGGTAATGTTAATATGTTTACATCAGAGAATGGATGTTTATTATGTGTTTTGGTGTGTCTGTGTGTGTGTGGGGGGGGGGGCAACGTGCGTGTGTTTGTGTGTTGGGGGGGGGGGGCGTGCGTGTGTATTTGTGTGTGTTTGTCCTTGTGTGTGTGGGGGGGGAGGGGTGAGTGCGTGTGTTTGTATGTGTATGTGTGTATGTATGTATGTGTGTGTGTGTGTGTGTGTGTGTGTGTGTGTGTGTGTTTGTAGATGTGTATGCCCGTGTTAAGAAACCCGAGCAGGACCAAAAATTCAAAGAAGTTTATAAAACCTTTTAATTTCCTCCTTCATATTACTTCCCTCCTTCTTCTTTTCCCTAAGAATGTATCTAAAGCGAAGAGCCACTTTCATCGTCCGAAATTCCTAAAAAGCATCGGTTTTACGTCAATTAGTAAAGCATTTTATGAGCGGAGATCAAAGGAGGCAGAAGCCAGCTTTCTTCCGGCGCTTGTTAACCTCCAAGACGCTAATTTCTTCAGAGATAACAACCAGGAAGCTAATGGATTAATTTGGAGAAATGTTGCTTGTTAGCTGTGTGTGTGGAGGGGGTAGGGAGGGCGGGGTGGGGGGAACGTGTGGTGGGGGGATTGATGTCTAGGGGAGGATATATATATGTGTGTGTGTGTGTGTGTGTGTGTGTGTGTGTGTGTGTGTATGTGTATGTGTAAGTGTATGTGTATGTATACTCACTCGGGATTCGAACACGTGAAAACAAACTCAAAAGATGGATTCTCCGAAATTACATCTTACCGTCATTAAAACGGGATTTCATTCGATCCGATTATAGAAAAAGAAACTAAGAAGCTGGAACTATTATCTAGGGAAAAATAATAACATTGTTTTCCAGCAATTCGTCTAATTTAGATCGTATTAAGGCTTTCGACAGTCACCCTATTAGTTTATTTATCTAGTTATTCATATAATATTAATATTGTGCTTCTGAGTCTGGTGTCTATTTATGCATAAATAAGACAGACTGACAAACAAAGACTGAAATAAAGATTTAATTATTTTCTTTCTGTGTCATGATCACCTCTTGTTGGACACGTGGCACGGAGCAAGGGTCTGGGAAATGGCTCGCTAACAGCCGTGAAATGGCGTGCGGGAAGAGAAAACAGGGAAGAATGAAGGGAAAATATAAGGAGAACATCAGGGATATTAGGTCTGAGCTTTGTCGGAGTGATAAGAAGGAGAGGGAGAGTTGGAAGGAGTTTTTCGAGGCCGCCGAAGGGTCAGCCCGGTACATGATGGTAACAATGTGTATATATATATGTGGGGGGGGGAGGGGGAGCGGGTGTGTGTCTATGTGTGTGTAGATATATCAATATATATATACATATATATACTACACACACACACACACAAATATGTGTGTGTGTATATATAACCATATACATACATGTGTGTGTGTGTGCTTACGATCGAAATTTTCTTTTATAAAGCCATGTTTCTGAAGGAACGGAAGAAGCGAAATAAAACAAATAAAAAAAGGTTTCAAATCAATTTAATGGAGACACACAGATACCCGGAGCGAAGGAGAGCAGCGGGAAGAATGAGAGTGGAATGAGCAAAGGGACGCAGAACGAGAGGAAATGAACTCGTTTCCTCGAGGCAGGATGCAAACCTAGACGCGGCCGCAGCTAAACAAAGGCGGACGTTTTTATCAGCGGGAGAGATTTCGGACGAAGGTCGATGGGGGGGGAGGGGGTAGGGGGGGGGGTTGCATCACAGTGCATACACGTGGATACACGCACACACATATATACCTGCAACTACATCTATCTGTTTATATGCATATGTTGGTATATATATATATATATATATATATATATATATATATGAATGTGTATGTGAGTGTGTGTATATGTGTGTGTGTGTGCTTCGGTGTGGGTTTGGGTGTGTATACACACACACACGCGCACACACATGCACACACACAAACACACACACACGCATATATATATATATATATATATATATATATATATATATGTGTGTGTGTGTGTGTGTGTGTGTGTGTGTGTGTGTGTGTGTGTATATATATATGTATATATATATATATATATATATATATATATATATGCGTGTGTGTGTATATTATACACATAAAAAAGAGACTTTTCCATGCGTATGCTTGTGCGTGAGTCCGTGTTTATGTGTTTGTGTTTGTCTCCGCGCTTATTCCTCTCTCCCTCCCTTCCAATTACCATTTATTAGATCTTCCCTTTCTCCCTCCTTCGCGGACAACAAAAACAAGCTTGTTCATCGCACGCCTCTTTCCTGTTGACAATTCCAAGGGCCTTTCGCTCCTCCGCCTGACGAAGGACCGGAAGAAGGACACGCCAAAGGAAGGCCAATAAAAGACGGACACAAGGAAAGCAAAGATAAGAGATAAAAAAACAAAAATAGATGAATTATAATAATGATTACGATGGTAATAATAGTAATAATGGTAATGATCAGGATGATGATGATGGTAATAATGATAATAATGATGATGATGGTAATAATGATGATGATGATAATGATAATAATGATGATAATTATCATGATGATAATTATCATGATGATAATAAGGATGATGATAATAATGATAATGATAATAATGATAATGGCAATAATAGTAATGATGATAATAATAATAATAATAATGATAATAATAATAATAATAATAATAATAATAATAATAATAGTTATAGTAATAATAACAATAACAATAATGATAATAGTACTAACAATAATGAATGATAATAGTAATGATAATGAAGATAATAATGATAATAATGATAAGGATAATAATGATAATGGCAATAATAGTAATGATAATAATAATAATAATAATAATAATAATAATAACAATAATAATAATAATAATAGTAATAGTAATGATAATAATAACAATAATGATAATAGTACTTACAATAATGATGATAATGATAATGATAATGATAATATTAATGATAATAATCATAATAAGTGTTTGTGTGTGTGTGTGTTTGTGTGTGTGTGTGTGTGTGCGTGTGCGTGTGTGTATTTGTTAAATCTATGCATGTATATATTTATGCATGTTTGTATATCGTTTATATCCTACCAAGGACGCATATCTATAAGCCAAGCGAGTGATCCCCGCGTGAGGATTCTTCCTACTCTTTCCTCCCTTCCTTCTCACCTTTCCTCTTTTCTCCCTTCTTTCTTTTATCCTTTCCTATCTTCCTTCCTACTCCCTTGCCTCTCTTCCTTACTTTCTTCCTTCCTCCCTTTCTCTCGCCCTCACTTCCTCTCTTCTTCCTTCCTCGCATTCCTCCCACATTCGCTTCTTTCCGTCCTAACCCCTTTCCTCTTTTCTTTCTTACCCCCCTGTCTCATTCCCTCCTTTTTCTCTCTCCTTTATTCCTGTTCTTCCTTTCTTCCCTTCTTCATCCCTCATCACCTCCTTCACTCCCTCACTCTCCCCCTTTCTTCTTCTTCCATTTGTTCCTTCCTCCCCTCTCGCCTCCCTCTTTTACTGTATTACTTCCTTCCCTCCTCTTCCCTCGCCTACCTTCTCTCTCCCTCACTCCCTCCCTCGTTCCCTTCTCTCCCTCCCTCTTCTCTCCCTCATTCCTTTCCTTCCTTTCTCCCTCCCCCCTCCCCCCCCCCTCCTCTCTCCCTCACTCCTTTCCTTCCTTCCTTCCTCCCCCCAGCTGTAAATGAGTATGCAAATGAGTCCTCTTATTAGGCAGGCCACGGTCTCTGGCTCATCATTAGTGCGCGTCAATGGAAACGCCACTGAGTGTGTGTGTAGATAGGTGTGAGTGTGTTTGTGTATTTGTTTGTGTGTGTGGATACTTGTGAGTGTGTGTGTATGTGTATATGTGTGTGTTTGTGTGTGTGTGGATAGGTGTGAGTGTAAGTGTGTGTGTGTATGTGTGTGCGTGTGTGTGTATGTGTGTGTGTGTTTGTTTGTGTGTGTGTGTGTGTGTGTGTGTGCGTTTGTTTGTGTGTGTGTGTGTATGTGTGTGTGTGTGTGCGTTTGTTTGTGTGTGTGTGAGCGTGTGTGTGTGTTTGCGTTTGCACTTATGTATGTGCGTGTATGTGTGTTTGTTTACATGTACTTGCGTCCTTGTATGTGCGTGTCTGTGCGTCTGCGTATTTCTGCGTGTGTCTGTATGAGTCTACGTGTGTGTATAAGTGTCTTACAGTTACCAGCCCATTACAAAACCCACACCCTTTCCCTTTGCCTCAATTTTCCTGCCATTGATCCACGGAATTACCAAAACTTTACTCTTTTCCCCTACGGCTGATGCGCGCGGGTGTGTTTGTTATTGTCTCCTCGATATATGTTTTCTTTCCTCTCGCAGTTCTCGTCTTTTCTTTTCCTTTTCTGTTTGTTCAAGTCTCTACCCCGATTATTTGCTCTTGCTAAACAATTTCCTTTTCTGTTTTCATATATATGTGTGGCACGTGTCTACATCTGTGACGCTTATATTCAACCTCCCTCATACCTATTTTATTTCCGTTTTCTTTCTTTCTTTCTTTTTTTCATTGATAGGAGTTACATATCCTCAAATATGATAAAATAAGTGTTACACATTAATTAATCCCGGAAAAGACGCTGCCAATTTTCCTCGTACTTTACTCAGACCCTTTAAAGAACTTTTTGAGTTATAATTAGCGGGCACTATGGTTATTTTCCTTCGAACCTTCGCAAATGTATAAAACAAGGGTCGTGAAGGACAATGAAAACC
>NC_061846.1:18915949-18918449 GCF_019202785.1 Penaeus chinensis | reverse complement strand
AAAAATATGAAAATAGTCATAATGATAACAATAATGATAATAATGATATACAATAATATTGTTGATGATGATGATGATGATAATGATGATGATAATATTAATAATAATAATAATAATAATAATAATAATAATAATAATAATAATAATAATAATAATAATAATAATAATGATAATAATAATAACAATATTGATAATAAGGATAAAATGATAAGTATGATAAAAATAATCGTATTAGTAGCAATGATAATGATAAAGACAATAATGATGATAATTATGAAAATAATAATAATAATAATAATAATAATAATAATAATAACAATAACAATAGTAGTAGTAGTAATAATAATTATAATCATAATAATGATAATGATAATAGTAATAATAATAATAAGAAGAATAATGATAACAGTTATAATAGTATTGATAGTAATAATAATAATGATGATAATAATTGTTATTATTATCATCATTATTATTATCATTATTATTGTTACTATAATAATAACAATAATAATAACAATAATGATAATAATAATAATAATAATAATAATAATGATAATAATAATAATAATAATAATAATAATAATAATAATAATGATAATTATAATAATAATAATAATGATAATAATAATAATAATAATAATAATAATAGTAATAGCAATAATAGCAATAACAAAAATCGTTACAGTAATTACCATACCAATCGATAGTCATCTGCTTATAAGTCTACGGTATGTTGACGCCGTGTTTCAATTACTAAACCGAAACCTTGTTGTGGCCTGTCATATTTCTTTCATGTAACCTAAAGAGCTATGGCATTATTATTGTTTTATTTTATTTTCATGGGAATGGATGATAATCTACTATCCATTTTTCTTCATACAATATAGAGATATAATGTTATGACTATCAAATGTACCAGAGTTGTCTACACTCTTTGCGAGGGCCAGAATGTTCCAGAGGTTGAAGCGGATTGCGTAAGAAACGGGTGTTGAACATCGCAACAAGGGATTTGAGGGAGGGAATGCTCCTTCAGATGTTTTTTATTATATTTCAGATAGATATTCCATACATTTTTAACATCATATAAACTGTAAATAAAGATAGCGGGATACTTATCTAAAAATGTATAATACAAAAAATGATCCTACACATCGCAGTATAAAAAATGTACATGACCTTATCACTGTACAAACACCTGCTAGCTGACGCACAAAATACTGCAATTATCATATAATTGTGAAATCCACTTTTGACTCACAAAAGGCAAGAACTGGATAATGCAATTTAGGACAGGAGTTGCCTCTCACACTTCGTGGCTAATTGACTATACGAACAATAGAAAGAATGCAAGGTATATGCTCTTGAATCAACCTTATAGAACGTGTCTTGCGCAATTATATCTTACTTAGATAGAAAACTAATCTAAACTAAGTTAAAGTGCTCTAAACGAAACTAAGTGTGCATTTATATAATGCCTAAGAGCTCACTGAGATAAGAGAGGCCCGTATCACCAACAATAGATAATGAATGGATGGCGATGGGTGAGTAATGTGCTTCTCTCTGCCTTATATATCATTATGCATAATAATATGGGCCAGTGCATGCTAGTGTGTGCGTCTGATTACGTCTGATTACGTATGTATGAAGTCCTCTATCTCTCCTTCGTAAGGTAGCCCCTCGCTCTTCATCTTATAGGCAACATATTGGTAGTTTATGGCTTGAAGGAAGCCAGGCAATGCTTATTAGACCAAGTCCATGGATAAGTAGGGCTACTGATTGGAAGTTTTCTCTCTCTGTGTCTCTCTTTCTCCCCTCTCTCACAATCTATGTTCATACATTTGTGTGTTATATATATATATATATATATATATATATATATATATATATACATATATATATACATATATATATTTATATATATATAAATATATATGTGTGTGAGTGTGTGTGTGTGTGTGTGTGTGTGTGTGTGTGTGTGTGTGTGTGTGTGTGTGTGTGTGTGTGTGTGTGTGTGTATACAACTGATATTGATATTGATATATGAATATATTGATAGATAGATAAATGGATAAGCAGATGAATATATACAGACAGACATATTTTTATATTTACTTTTGTTAACTATTAGAAAAATATAAAACTCCTCTTCAACAAGTACGACCCGAGAGTGAGGTCAAGTTTTCAGTAATTTGAGTTAGATGGACTCTAATTAACTCGATAGTCTGCGAATATGAGGAGCTATCTGGCTACGCTATTGAATTATTACGATGACTTAATAAGATTAGGATACAATGGAGTGATTGTTCCGGAGATGAATGTATACAGTAGAACTGGAAATGGTTCTGTGTGTGTGTGTGTGTGTGTGTGTGTGTGTGTGTGTGTGTGTGTGTGTGTGTGTGTGTGTGTGTGTGTGTGTGTGTGTGTATGTGTATGTGTGTGTGTGTGTGTGTGTGTGTGTGTGTATGTATGTGTGTGTGTGTGTGTGTGTATATGTGTG
>NC_061846.1:18893449-18895949 GCF_019202785.1 Penaeus chinensis | reverse complement strand
TCCCCGGCCTTCCCCTTTCCCCTCCCTCTTTCTCCCCCCCCCCCTCCCCTTTTTCTCCCCCTTTTTTCTCTCTCCCCTTTTCTCTCTCCCCTTTTTTTTCTCTCCCTTTTTCCCCCCCCCCCTCTTTCTCTCCTCCCCCTTTCCCCCCCCTCTTTTTTCCCCCTCTCTCCCCCTTTTTCCTCCCCCTCTTTCTCTCTCCCCCCTTTCTCGTCTCCTTTCTCCTCCCCTCTTTCTCCCCCCCCTCTTTCCCCCGGGCTCCTTTCCCCCTCCTCTTTCTCCCTTCTCTTTCTGGTTTTCCTTTTTTCTCTCTCCCCCCTTTTTCTTCTCTTTTTTTGTCTCCCCCTTTCCCCTCTCTCTTTCTTCCCCCCCCCCTTTCCCGTCTCCCCCCCTTTTTTTTCTCCCCCCTTTCTCGCCCCCTTTCCCCCCTCTCCCCTTTCTCTCTCTCTTTTTCCTCTCTTTCCCGTCCCCCTCCCTTTTTTCTCCTCTTTCTCGTCTCTCCCCCTTTCCCCTCCCCCTCCCCCCCTTTCCCCTTTTTTCTTTCCCCCTCTCCCCCTTTTTCTCTCCCCCCTTTCCCCCCTCCTTTCCCCCTCCCCCTCTTTCTCCCCCCCCTCTTTCCCCCTTTTCTTCCCCTTTTTCGTCTTTTTCCTTTTTCTTCTTTTCTCGTCTCTCCCTTTCTTTTGTTTTCTCTTTCTCTTCCCCCTCTTTCTCTCTCTCCTTTTCTCCGTCTCTCTTTCTCCCTTTTCTCTTTCCCCCCTTCCCCTCTTTCTCCCCCCCCCTTTCTCTCCTCTTTCTCCTCTTTTCCCTTTCCCGTCTCCCCCTTTCCCCTTTTTCTCCTTTTTCTCTCCCTTTCTCTCCTTTTCCCCTTTTTCTCTTTCTCTCTTTCTCCTTTCCCCGTCCTCTCTTTCTCGTCTCTCCCCCTTTTTCCCCTCCCTTTTTGTCTCTCTTTCTCTCCTTTTCTTTCCCCTCTCCCTTTCCCCGTCCCCTCCCCCTTTCTCTCTCCCTTTCTTTTCCCCTCTTTCTCCTCTCTCCCCCTTTCTCTCTCTCCCCCTTTCCCCCCCCTCCCCCCTCCCCTTTCCCCCCTCTCCCCTTTCTCGTCCCCCCTCCCCCCCCCCCTCTCTCCCCTTTCCCCCTCTCCCCCTTTCCCCGCCCCCCCCCTTTTTCCTCCCCCTTTTTGTCTCTCTTTCTCCTCTCTCTTTCTCTCTCTCCCCTTTTTCTCTCTCTTTTTTTTCTCACCCTTTCTCTCTCTCTTTTCTCTTCCCCTCCCCTTTTTCTCCTTCCCCCTTTCTCGTCTCCCCCCCCCTTTCTTCCCCTCCCCTTTCTCTCTCCCCTTTCCCCCTCTCTCCCCCTTTTTCCCCCCCCCTCTTTCCTCTCTCTTTCTCCCTCCCTTTCTCTCTTTTCCCTTTTTCCCCTTTCTTTCCCCTCTCTTTTTTCTCGTCTCTCTTTCCCGTCTCTTTTCCCCTCTCTCTTTCTCTCTCTCTTTCTCCCCCCCTCCCCCCTTTTTTTTCTCTCTTTCTCTCTCTCCCCCCTCCTCTCTCCCCCCCCTTTTTCTCTCCCCCTTTCTCCTCTCTCCCCCTTTTTCCCCTCTCTTTCCCCGCTCTCCTCGTCCCCTCCTTTTTCCCCCCCTCTCCCCCTTTCTCTCCTTTTCTTTCTCGGCCCCCCCTTTCCCGCTCTCTTTCCCCCTCCCCTCTTTTTTTTCCCTCTTTCTCCTCTCTCTTTCTCTCTCCCCCTTTCCCCTTTTCTCCCTTTCTCCTCCCCCTCTTTCTCTCCCCTTTTTTTGTCCCCCTCCCCCCTTTCTCCTTTTCTCTTTCTCCTCTCCCCCCTTTTTCGTCCCCTCTTTCCCCCTCCCTTTCCCCGTCCCCCTCCTTTTTCCCTCTCTTTCCTCTCTCCTTTTTCGGGCTCCCCCTTTTTCGTCTCTCCCCTTTTTCCTCCCCCTCTTTCTCTCTCTCCCTTTCTCCTCTCTCTTTCCCCCGTCCCCTTTTTCGCCCCCCTCCCTTTCTCTCTCTCTTTCCGTTTTCCTTTCTCGTCCCCTCTTTCTCGACACGAATTATTGGCCTAATAGCAAGCCTAGATATTGGTACTGAAAGTGATGTAAAGTGTGGTGAGGGCCTGTCGAACTTCTTCCCTGTTAACTCAAGGGCGAGGCAAGGCTGTGTCCTAGCACCAACACTTTTCAACACCTTTATCGACTGGATAATGGGCAGAACTACTAACTAAAGTCAGTATGGAGCAACACTGGGCAATATCAATGTCACGAACCTTGACTTCACTGACGATGTTGCTAATCTATCTGAGTCTCTGGAATCACAGGTGGCAGCTCTTGATGCATTTAGCAATGAGGCGAAGTCCTTGGACCTAGAGTTCTCATGCATTAAGACCAAGATTCAGGACTTTGGGGGAATGTTAGGGGAACCCATTCAGTAGATCCATGCTTGTGGTGAGGTCGTTGAAGTCACAGAGAGCTTTATGTACCTTGGTAGTGCAGCAGGAGCCATGAACTCGA
>NC_061846.1:18878449-18883449 GCF_019202785.1 Penaeus chinensis | reverse complement strand
CCAAGAGAAAACAATGATACAGAAGGAAAAAGCAGAGAGAAAAAAATAAAGAAATGGGAAGAGGAGGAAATGGAATGAATATGGAGAGAATAGGAGGGAAAATAGAGACATGAGGGAATGAGAGAGAAGGGAAGAAGTGGAGGAAAGTAATGGGAAGCGAGGAGAGGCAGGAAAATGGATGGAAATGGAGGGAAAGGGAGGAAGAGAGTAATAAAGAATAAGAGAAAGATGAGAAAGGGAAAAGAAGGTAATTGGAGGGAAATAAAGTGACGAATAGGGAGGGGGAAGCGAAGGGAACTGAAAAGCACTGAAATATAGACAAGGCTTGCTGAAGTCTTTCCAAGGAGAGAAACCAACAGCCTGAGTGATGTTTTAAGGGACACGTAGTTGTGAAATATATTCAGTGATGAGTATTTTTGAATTCATATTCCTGATGTCAATTAGAAAGAAAAAAACTTAATTTGATTATGAGATCAATTCAGAAAGTTAATGATCAGGTTTAAGCATAAACTATGTTTTCTTATCATAAATCAGTTGGGAAAAATATGTGTAGAATAAGGAAGACAACGAATTAGCAAAAAATGAATATAAACTGAAAACAAAAATACCAAACAACTAAAATACAAAAAAAAGTAAATAAAAACGAGAAAACTGGTGATTTACGCAGTAATATAACTTTTAGTGTGTGTGTGTGTGTGTGTGTGTGTGTGTGTGTGTGTGTGTGTATATGTATGTACATATGTATGTGTGTACGTGTAAATATATATATATATATATATATATATATATATATATATATATATATATATATATATAATTAATAAATCTATAGATCGGTAGACAAATGGAGTTATAGATTAATTCTTGTATATAGGTAATTACCGATTTTACAAAATGATGCAACCAACAGTAATTCTAACTTATAGGTGACAACTTTTAGCCGATTCGAATTCTCTATCTTTATAAGCAACGATTATCATCATAATATAAAGGGTTTTCTTTCCTTTTCTTTTCATCATCATCATCATCATCATCATCATCATCTTCATCGTCATCATCATTATTATCATTATTATAATTACTATTAATATTATTATTATTACTATTATTAATATCATTATCATTATTATCATTACTATCATTATTATCATCATCATTATCATTACTATCATTATTATTATCATTATCATCTTAACTTCCTTTACAGACTTTCCTCTCCGTTTCCTTTTCCTTCTACCCCCCCCCCCCCCTCTTTCCTTCCCCCTCTGTTCTTCCTGACCCGCCCTCCGTCTGCTCGCCTTCACCAGGTTTCAAAGAGGGGTCTTGAAAATCCCCTTCCTGCGCAGATAAAAGGTAACTGTACACGAGATAGGCTTAATACGTGCAAGGCAGGGTGTTATTGCAGTATTGTTGTTGTTGTTGTTGTTTTTGTTGATGTTGTTGTTGTAGTTGTTCTGTTTTTTGTTGCTGTTGTTGTTGGTATTAAAGCCTCTGTTTTTTTGTTGTTGTTGTTGTTGTTGTTGTTGTCGTTGTTGCTTTAGCTATTTTTGTTGTTGTTGTTGTCGCTGGTGCTGTTGATGTTCTTGTCGTTGTTGTTAGTCTATTTGTCTGTTCATTCGTTTTATTTTTCACTTTTATCTTTATGGCCGAGTGTTCTGTGTTCTTTGAGCGAACGCCGATGTTGCCGCGAGAGGGGTGAGACTGGAGATTAATTTCCCATTTTTCCTTCTCTCCTTTTCTCTTTTATTTGAGACGTGTGTGAACCGTGGACGAGAGAGAGAGAGATAGAGAGAAAGAGAGAGAGAGAGAGAGACAGACAGAGAGAGACAGACAGACAGACAGACAGACAGACAGATGGAGGGACAGAGAGAGACAGAGACACAGAGAGAGAGAGAGAGAGAGAGAGAGAGAGAGAGAGAGAGAGTCAAAGACTGAAAGAGACGGAGAGAGAGAGATAAAGAGAATGAGGGAGAAATGGTATAAATGTGAAAGGGGAATAAACAAAAGAAGAAAAAAAAGTAAGAGAGGAAGCAACTGAGTGAGGAAAAAAACGAGAAAAAGGCGTATGATGGATGAAGAAGGGATCTTATACAGCAGGGTCGTAAAGCATGGAATTCAGAGATCCATAACGACCGGGATCTTTGTCTCTTAATTACTCATTGAGATACATTAATTACTTGTATCTTTTTTCTAAATGGAAGATATAATTATCGGGAGCATATGTATTCTACAAATTATGCATGCTGTATTGAAGAGATACAGAAAGAACACGCAATGGAAACAGAGATTATATGTCGTAGGTGTAAATGTTATTTGTCATAATGCTACTTAAAGGCGATATTACATCACGTGGTAATCAGGTTAACGTTACTTCAACATCATACCTTCCGATTGATAAGTGTCAATAGGACCCCTGAAAGATATGAACACCAAGATAGAGCTATACCAAGTGAAAGGTACGACAACGAATCTGCAGAAAAAAGAGACAGAACTTGTGAAAAAAAAATCAACACGCGGTCGTTCTAGAAAACACAGACCTTGTGAGAGATGCAGCACCTAGTCAGCCGAAAAAAAACGTGTGAACTCTATTAATTTTGTAGTGAACCCTACCTACCAAGAAGGGTGCTTTAAGGGCTAGGGTGCCTCCCCTCGAAGATCAGTGGGTATCTGTAGGGTACGCCCACCCCCTGATGTCAAATCCCCTACTACTACTGATGTTCCACGGGAGATATGACCTCGTAGGATGTCACAGCAGGAAATCTCTTAATGTCTTAGGATAAGGGGAGCATATTTGAATACGAAGATAAATAAAATCACAGTGTAAAGAGGTCAGGGAGAAAATAGAAGGGATAGGCTAGCATGTGAACATTACAAGATGCAGGAGGATGCCAAAGTGAAAGAAAAATCTGTAGCATAAGACGCAAGAAAGGAATATAGTCAAGTAAAAGAACCACGAGGCTGCTTTTGCGATGTGGTGTGTGTATAAGTGCAATCTCCTATCGGTCCAGCTCCTATCTTTAATCAATACTGTTACTTTGGCTTAATACTTAGCTTTCCCTTTCTTTCAGTTTCCTTAGCTGAAGCTGCCGGCCACGTAGTATCAGGCTCTTTAAAATATATACAAAAATACCGGAGGACGAGGAAAGAAACGCCCCGCGGCAGCAGAACAACAAATGTATTTTTCAAGAGGGTACAAAGGGCCGCGGGAAGCCGTGTGAGCAGGTTTAAACATTGTAAAATGGCAATATAACTTAAAACTAACAAATAATAAAGTACAACCGAAATATATATGGCATTACGAGAATGAAAACAGTAGATCGAATCATGCACTGATCGTTTGCGTACATACACACGTTGAAATGACAGGCAGCAAGCGCAACTCACCACAAACTTCAGTAGACGCACGTATGAATTTCCACAGAACAAACCGTAGAAGGGGAGGGCCTGTCAGCACCATCAAAGAGACGTACACACCACGCACGCAAACACATGCAACACGCAGACACCACGTAGCTACGTATCTGACGATCGCATATCGGCGTTAACACACACATGCAGCTAAAGACACTGCTACACACACAACTACTCATACAGCTTACAGATGCACGCCCACGTATGTACGTCGCACGCACAGCATGTCACAAACAGGGTACACAAAGCAATATGCACATTCACTCACAGACACGTACACGCGTCCGAACGCACGCATAGACATACGCAAATGCATATACACATACACATACTTGCATACATACACACACACGAGGAACACATCATACGTGGTGAGCATCATCCACGGCATCATGGGGGTGCTGTGTATAGTGTCACTCTACAATTACATGTAGAAAATCTATGAATGGGAATAGATATCTTCACAAAGCAAGAGATGTATTTGTCCCGAATCGTATTTGTCAGAAATACGACGAAAATATAACTGAAACCAATTAAATATATTTGTTGTACTGTGAACATATGAATTCCCTTTCACACCTTTTCTGTAGAAAAGGTGTGAATGGGAAAACACCTAATCTGCCGAGAAAAAGACAACTTCTAAAAGATGCAACACCTAACCTGCCGGGAAAAAGACAGGTTGTAAAAGATGCAACACCTGATCTGCCAAGAAGGCTTCTCAGCGATCTCACTTTTTATCCTGAGATTACTGGGTTTTTTTGTTTGTTTGTTTGTTTGTTTGTTTTTGCGTTTTAATAAACACTTTTTAGGTACTACATTTTACGAGTTAATCTTTGTATTGTTTTTTATGCGGTATTCTCATATAAATTTTTATGAACCCATTCCTTATACCATGTAAATACTTTTATGTTCTCATTTTCGTACTATTTAAATACATTATTCTCACAATTTTTATTTTTTTCTTACAATCTAATTTCAAGCAACTTCTCCCCCCCCCTCCCAACCCCCCCCCCACCCTTCCCCCTCTATCTGGATGACATTCAAAATATTTTTTTCCCGACATGTACGAAACAAATCACAAAAATAAAAACAGTGTACAGTTCTAACCAAATTTATGAGAAGGAAAAAAAATAAAACCGAGAAGTGAAATTGCAGGCTCTCACTTGTTTAGACAGAAGTAGCGATTCGACGAAAAGTTAATCAAATGTCAAACTTTAATATCATGCAAAGAAACCTTTTTCTTCTTCGGCAAACTACCTACCTATTTACTGTCTATATTATCTTTCTATTTATTACTCTTTCTATCTAATTATTACTTTTACCTCTCTATCTGTCTCTCTGTCTATCTTTCTATCTGTCTGTCTGTCTGTCTGTCTGTCTGTCTGTCTGTCTGTCTATCTATCTTTCTATCTATCTGTATGTGTGTGTCTCTGTCGGTATTACTGTCTATCTATTTATCTATCTATCTATCTGTCTGTCTGTCTCTCTGTCTGTATGTCTTTTGTCTATCTATCTATCTATCCGTCTGTCTGTCTCTCTGTCTATCTATCTGTCTTCTGTCTGTCTGTCTGTCTGTCTCTCTGTCTGTC
>NC_061846.1:18865949-18868449 GCF_019202785.1 Penaeus chinensis | reverse complement strand
TAACTGCAGTTATACTCTACGGATTTACATAGCCTCGTGGATTAATTGCGTTTATTCACCAGCGAAGAACCAATATGGTTAAAAGGCCTAAACAAACAGGAATACCGGTATAAATGACTGTTAATGATTTATGGCTAGGTATATCGCTGCGTGAATGTTTTATTGGTGTGAGGAAAAAAGGGTGTTTTAAGTTCTGAAATGGAAAGGCAATAAAAAACGTCTCAGTGACTGTATGATTTTTTTTTTTTTTTTTTTTTTTTTTTGAAAGTGATGTTTAGATGTTGGAGCCGCGTTCTGTGTCTCTTGATGTTGGTTCTATGTGAGGGAGAGAGAGAAGGTGCAGAGGGAGGGAGGGAGAAAAATAAAAAGATAGAGACAGAGAAAGATGGAGGGAGTGAGATGGAAAGTGAGAGGGAGGAGTGGGAAGAGAAAGAGAGAGGGAGGGAGAGGGGAGAGAGAGGAGGAGAGAGAGAGAGAGAGAGAGAGAGAGAGAGAGAGAGAGAGAGAGAGAGAGAGAGAAAGACAGAGAGAAACGGAAGAGTCAGGTCGACCATCTCATACAAAGACGAAAGGGCTAAAATGCTAATGATACCGAAGATTTGAAATTCATAAGATCACCAGGCACAGGCAATGGGAAAAGACTTGAAAGAGTGCCAGATAAAACGTTTGAAATCCTTTAAGAAAAGAAGAAAATTCTGATTCAGATATAGTAATAGTAATGAAATTAGATCAAACAAAAAATTTCACATAAAGTAACCATATTATTTTCCATTTTCTTTTTCTTTTTTCTTTAGGTAATAACTAATTTTGACAGATAAGGAAAAATAAGGAAAATTAAAAACGTTAAATGAAGGAAACCGAAATCAGAACAAGAGGGAAGAGAAGGGAGAGACGAATGATAAAAGAACACGAGGAAAGAGAAGAGAGAGAGATGTTCTGATGAAAGAACACGAGGGAAGAGAAGAGAGAAAGATGTTCTGCTGAAAGAACACGAGGGAAGAGAAGAGAGAGAGATGTTCTGATGAAAGAACACGAGGAAAGAGAAGAGAGAAAGATGTTCTGATGAAAGAACACGAGGGAAGAGAAGAGAGAGAGATGTTCTGATGAAAGAACACGAGGAAAGAGAAGAGAGAGAGATGTTCTGATGAAAGAACACGAGGGAAGAGAAGAGAGAGAGATGTTCTGATGAAAGAACACGAGGGAAGAGAAGAGAGAGAGATGTTCTGATGAAAGAACACGAGGAAAGAGAAGAGAGAGAGATGTTCTGATGAAAGAACACGAGGGAAGAGAAGAGAAAAAGATGTTCTGCTGAAAGAACACGAGGGAAGAGAAGAGAGAGAGATGTTCTGATGAAAGAACACGAGGGAAGAGAAGAGAGAGAGATGTTCTGATGAAAGAACACGAGGGAAGAGAAGAGAGAGAGATGTTCTGATGAAAGAACACGAGGGAAGAGAAGAGAGAGAGATGTTCTGATGAAAGAACACGAGGAAAGAGAAGAGAGAGAGATGTTCTGATGAAAGAACACGAGGGAAGAGAAGAGAGAAAGATGTTCTGATGAAAGAACACGAGGGAAGAGAAGAGAGAGAGATGTTCTGCTGAAAGAACACGAGGGAAGAGAAGAGAGAGAGATGTTCTGATGAAAGAACACGAGGGAAGAGAAGAGAGAAAGATGTTCTGCTGAAAGAACACGAGGGAAGAGAAGAGAGAGAGATGTTCTGATGAAAGAACACGAGGAAAGAGAAGAGAGAGAGATGTTCTGCTGAAAGAACACGAGGGAAGAGAAGAGAGAGAGATGTTCTGATGAAAGAACACGAGGAAAGAGAAGAGAGAGAGATGTTCTGATGAAAGAACACGAGGGAAGAGAAGAGAAAAGATGTTCTGCTGAAAGAACACGAGGGAAAGAGAAGAGAGAGAGATGTTCTGATGAAAGAACACGAGGGAAGAGAAGAGAGAGAGATGTTCTGATGAAAGAACACGAGGGAAGAGAAGAGAGAGAGATGTTCTGATGAAAGAACACGAGGGAGAGAAGAGAGAGAGAGAGATGTTCTGATGAAAGAACACGAGGGAAGAGAAGAGAGAAGAGATGTTCTGATGAAAGAACACGAGGGAAGAGAAGAGAGAAAGATGTTCTGATGAAAGAACACGAGGGAAGAGAAGAGAGAGAGATGTTCTGATGAAAGAACACGAGGGAAGAGAAGAGAGAGAGATGTTCTGATGAAAGAACACGAAAAAGGGGGGGGAAAGAAAGGGGAAAAAGAAGAGAAGATGTTCTGATGAAAGAACACGAGGAAGAGAAGAGAGAGAGAGATGTTCTGTGAAAGAACACGAGGGGAAGAGGGTTTGGGGGGAGAAGAAGAAGAGATGTTCTGATGAAAGAACACGAGGAAAGAGAAGAGAGAGAGAGATGTTCTGGTTAAAGAACACGAGGGAAGAAAAGAGAGAGAGGGATGTTCACGAAAAAAAAAAAATACGGCTCAAGATTGGACGTTGTGAGTGAAAA
>NC_061846.1:18853449-18855949 GCF_019202785.1 Penaeus chinensis | reverse complement strand
GTATGTCAAAACAAGACGTACCTTTTGGTGTTCCGCAAGGATCTATTTTAGGTCCGATCCTATTTACAATTTTCATAAATGATTTATCAACAATAGCCCATAACTGCCTTCTAGTGCAGTACGCCGATGATTCACAGTTTCTTCATAGTAACTGAGTAAACAACTTAAATATATTAATAAGAAACGCGTAAAATACTCTAAGACAAGCAAAATTATATTTTGACACTAATGGCCTTAAACTAAATCCACATAAAACTCATTGTATATTCATAGGTAGTCGTCAGAACATAGCTAAAATTCCCAGTGACACAACCATAGAATTTGAAGGCTGCTTTATCAAACCGAGCACTTCAGTGAATAATCTAGGACTACACTTAGACAGATTCATGACATTTGAACCACACGTTGACAAAATACACAGAAAAGAAGTGGGTACCCTGGTATATCTTAATCACAAACGAAATCAGATCACTACTGAAACTAGAATCATGCTCTAAGCATAATTAACTATTGTTCAAACATTTGGGGTTCGACTAACAAAACCCAGATGCAAAAAGGCCAAAAAATACATCAGTAAACTTGATCACATCACCCCGCATATCAAAAAATTAAAATGGTTAAAAGTTCACTCTAACTGCAGCTATGACACATGTGTATTAATTTACAAACTCATTCATGGGAATTATCCGAAATGGTTAATGCTCTTGCAAACCGTAGGGAACACATCAGGGGTCCAGACACGTCAAGGAAATTCCCTTTTTGTCAAGAGATCGAATACCTATACAGACACACGACAAATGGAAATACGTGGACCTAAGTTATGGAACATGATACCAGATAATATAAGAGACATTAACAACTTTTGTGATTTTAAGACGGAATTAAAAGAACTCTTAAATACTCAAATGTAAATATAAATGTATTTATGTAAAGAATAATCATTTTAATTTAATGGAATAAAATGTTTTGACTTTGACTCTCTCTCTCTCTCTCTATCTATCTATCTATCTATCTATCTATCTATCTCTCTCTCTCTCTCCCTCTCTCTCTCTCTGTCTCTCTCTCACTCTCTCTCCCTCCCTCCCTCCCTCCCTCCCTCTCTCCCTCTCACCCTCTCTCGCTTCCTTTCTCTCTCTCTCTCTCCCTCTCTCTCTCTCTCTCTCTCTCTATATATATATATATATATATATATATATATATATATATATATCTTCCTCTCTCTTTCTCTCTCATATTTTATTTACCCAATTCAGAGCCTTGATTTTCAGCTTTGACGTGTAATGAGAACGTAATTTCTTTCTTGGCATGTTGTTACAGCAGGAGTTTTTACATTTATTTTTCGTTTCTCTTCTGCTGCCTTTTTCATGTTCTTCAATTCCTTTTTACTACATCTGTTTCTTCATCTTCGGCTTTTTCTTTTTTTCTCTTGTATCTCATTAACGTCATCTCTCTCTTCTTCTTCTATTTTCTTTTTTCTTTTCTTCTCCTTTCATTTACTTCTTCACCCTTTTTCTTTTATTTTCTTCTACTTCATTTATATTCATCAATTTTCTTCTTCTTTCCTATTTTTCTTTCTTCTAATTCCTCCTTTTACTTTTACTTTTCTTCTTATGGTATCTCCTTTTTTTTCTTCATCCTCTTGCCTTCTTCTTATTATTATTATTATTATTTCTCTTTCTTCATGTTTTCTTTTTCTTTTTCCTTCTTGGTCTGTGTTCTTTATCTTCTTCTTGTTCTATTTTCATCTTCTCTTTCTTCTTCTTTCATCTTCTACTTACCTTATTTATTTCTTCTTTAAATAAACGTCCGATGTATAAAGGATGAAAACGAGGTAAACAATTTCAAATATTTTAAATTACAAAATGAAAGAAATAAAAAGATCGTACCTTTTTCCATGAATTTACTTTCGCTTAAAACGTGTCTAATTATAAATGTGCTTAATTTCCTCTTATTTCATTATGATTATTCTCTTTGTTTTATTCAGTTATTCAATTATTCAAATCATTTTCATTCTTCTTTTCATTCTACTATTCTTTATTCTACTTATTTTATTTTATTTATTCATTCTACTTATTTCATTCCACTTTTTCTCCTCTCTTCTTCTTCTTCTTCTTCTCTCCTTCCTTTCGTCCTTCATTATTTTTCTTCCTATATCTACTAACACCATCCTCAATTTGCATTTTGTTTTTGTTCAGATAACAGGAGCGAATTACCTCGCCCTCCCCCGCCAGCCTCCTCTCCCGCACTGCCAGTTCGGTCGGTGACAACGTTTCACCAACGTTTCGCTTCCGAATTCCACTCTCTGGATTTCAAAAGGTAAATGTTACTCTAATCTTTTCCTTTTTCTTTCCCTGTTTCCGTTAGTTTGTTTTGAATCTGACAAAGATATGAGGTTGAATTATAGTTTTGATTAATTAGATTGACGAAGAGAGAGACAGAGAAGGGGAAAAGGGAAAAACAGAGAAAGATAGAAAGATATAAACAAAGAGAAGAGGGTGCG
>NC_061846.1:18835949-18843449 GCF_019202785.1 Penaeus chinensis | reverse complement strand
CTCCTCCTCTTCTTCCTCCTCGTTTTCCTTCATCTCCTCCTCCTCCTTCTCCTCCTCCTCCTCCTTCTCCTCCTCCTCCTCCTCTTTTTCCTTCATCTCCTCTTCTTCTTCTTCTTCCTCCTCCTCCTCCTCTTCCTCCTCCTCTTCCTCCTTTTCCAACTCGCCTCATATCTTTCCTTCTCCTCCTCTATTTCCTTCATCTCCTCTTCCTCCTTCTAATCCTCCTCTTCTTCCTCCTCGTTTTCCTTCATCTCCTCCTCCTTCTTCTCCTCCTCCTCCTCCTTCTCCTCCTCCTCCTCTTCTTCCTTCATCTCCTCTTCCTCCTCCTTCTCCTCCTCCTCTTCTTCCTCCTCGTTTTCCTTCATCTCCTCCTCCTCCTCCTCCTCCTCCTCCTCCTCCTCCTCCTCTTCCTCCTCCTCCTTCTCTTCCTCCTCCTCTTCCTCCTCCTCCTCCTCTTCCTCCTCCTCCTCCTCTTTTTTCCTTCATCTCCTTTTCCTCCTCCTCCTCCTCCTCCTCCTCCTCCTCTTTTTCCTTCATCTCCTTTTCCTCCTCCTCCTCCTCCTCCTCCTCCTATTCCTCCCCCTCTTTTTCCTCCTCCTCTTCCTCCTCTTCTTCCTCCTCCTCCTCCACCTCTTATCATCCTTCCCCCTCCCCTCCTCATTTATTTCCACCTCCTTCCCTTCCCCTCTTTCTCCCCATTCTCTTTCTCCTTTACCTCTCCTAATCTCCTACTCCTCCTCCACCCCCTTTCCATCTTACCCCTCCTCCTCCCCTCTCCCTCCTACCCCTCCTCCTCCTCCCCCTTCTCCCCTACCCCTCCTCCTCCTCCCCCTTCTCCCCTTACCCCTTCTCCTCCTCCCCCTCTCCCCCTACCCCTCCTCCTCCTCCTCCCTCTCCCCTTACCCCTCCTCCTTCTCCCCTCTCCCCTAACCCCTCTTCCTCCCCCTCTCCCTCCTACCCCTCCTCCTCCTCCCCTCCTCCTTCTCCCCTCTCCCTTACCCCTCCTCCTCCTCCTCCCCTCCTCCTCCTCTCTTCCTCCTCCCCCTCCCCTTACCCCTCCTCCTCCTCCCACGTCTCCCTCCTACCCCTCTTCCTCCCCCTCTCCCTCCTACCCCTCCTCCTCCTCCCCCTTCTCCCCTAACCCCTCCTCCCCCCCCTTCCCCACCCTCCCCTTCCCTCCTCCCCCTCTCCCCCTCCCCTACCCCTCCTCCCTCTCCCTTCCCCTCCTCCCCTCCCCTCTCCCCCCCCCTCTTCCTCCCCCTCTCCCCCTACCCCTCCCTCCCTCCCCCCCCTCCTCCCCCTCTCCCACCCCCTCCCCCCCCCCTCCCCCCCCCCCCCCCCCCCCCCCCCCTCCCCCCCCCCCCCCCCCCCCCCCCCCCCCCCCTCCCCCCCCCCCCCTTTTCCCTTTTTTTTCTTCTCTTTTCCCTTCCCCCTCCCCTCCTCCTCCTCCCCCTCTTCCCTCCTTACCCCTTCTCCTCCTCCCCTCTCCCCCTACCCCTCCTCCTCTCCCCTCCTCTCCCCTCCCTCCTCCTCCTCCTCTCCCCTAACCCCTCTTCCTCCCCTCTCCCTCCTACCCCTCCTCCTCCTCCCTCCTCCTTCTCCCCTCTCCCCTTACCCCTCCTCCTCCTCCTCCCTCCTCCTCCCCTCTTCTCCTCCCCCTCCCCTTACCCCTCCTCCTCCTCCCCTCCTCCTCCCTCCTACCCCTTCTCCTCTCTTCCAATTGCTCTGATCGCTTCGTCTCCTTCAGCGAGGTATTCCGTCTCTCTTCCGCTTCATCTCCTGAGTAAATTCATGAGCGTCGACCTCCCGCTCTTTCCTTCCTTTCTTCCTTTTTCTCCTCCTCCTTCCTTCCCTCCTATCTTTCCCTCCTTCTCTCCTCTTTTCTTCCATCCTTCTCTCCTCCTTCATTCCATCCCTCTTTCCTTTCCTCCTCCCTTTCTTCCTTCCTTCCTTCTTTCTCTCCTTTATCTCCTTCCTTCCCTCCTTCCTTCCTCCCTTCCTTCCCCCCTTCCTTCCTTCCTTCCTTCCGCGGCTCATGAGGAAAAGGCTATTTCCAGCGTTTCCCCTTCATTGTCAAGTCTGAACCCGATTTCCTAATCCCAATGCCCCTGGTGTTCTTCCTACTCCTAATCTTCCTCTTTCCGCTCTTCCTCTTCCTACTCTTCCTCTTCCTACTCTTCCTCTTTCTACTCTTTCCTCTTCCTACTTCTTCCCTCTTCCTACTCTTCCTCTCCTGCTCTTCCTCTCTACTTCCTCGCCTCTTCCTCTTCCTACTCTTCCTCTCCCTGCTCTTCCTCTTCCTACTCTTTCTCTTCCTGCTCTTCCTCTTTCTACCTTCCTCTTCCTGCTCTTCCTCTCCTCTCTTTCCTCTTCCTACTCTTCCTCTTCCTACTCTTCCTCTTCCTACTCTTCCTCTTCCTGCTCTTCCTCTTCCTACTCTTCCTCTTCCTGCTCTTCCTCTTCCTGCTCTTCCTCTCCCTGCTCTTCCTCTTCCTGCTCTTCCTCTTCCTGCTCTTCCTCTTCCTACTCTTCCTCTTCCTACTCTTCCTCTCCCGCTCTTCCTCTTCCTCTCTTCCTCTTCCTGCTCTTCCTCTTCCTCTCTTCCTCTCCCTGCTCTTCCTCTTCCTGCTCTTCCTCTTCCTCTCTTCCTCTTCCTGCTCTTCCTCTTCCTACTCTTCCTCTTCCTGCTCTTCCTCTTCCTACTCTTCCCCCTTCCCTCTCTTCCTCTTTTCTTCCTGCTCTTCCTCTTCCTCTCTTCCTCTTCCCACTCTTCCTCTTCCTGCTCTTTCCTCTTCCTCTCTTCCTCTTCTACTCTTCCTCTTCTACTCTTCCTCTCCCTGCTCTTCCTCTTCTGCTCTTCCTCTTCCTGCTCTTCCTCTTCCTGCTCCTCCTCTTCCTGCTCTTCCTCTTCCTACCTTCCTCTTCCTGCTCTTCCTCTTCCTCTTTCCTCTTCCTGCTCTTCCTCTTCCTACTCCCTTTCCTCTTCCTACTCTTCCTCTTCCTACTCTTATCTTCCTCTTCCTACCTCCTTCCTCTTCCTACTCTTCCTCTTCTACTCTTCCTCTCCTACTCTTCCTCTTCCTACTCTTTCCCCTTCCTGCTCTTCCTCTTCCCTCTTCCTCTCCCTCTCTTCCTCTTCCCTCTCCTCTTTCCCACTCTTCCTCTTCCCCTTTTCCCTTCCCACTCTTCCCTTCCTACTTCCTCTTCCTCCTTCCTCTTCCTCTCTTTCCTCTTCCCCTCTTCCCCTTCCCTCTTCCTCTTCCTACTCTTCCTCTTCCCTGCTCTTCCTCTTCCTCTCATCCTCTCCCGCTCTTCCTCTTCCTCTCTTCCTCTTCCTGCCTTTTCCTCTTCCTCTCATCCTCTTCCCCCTCTTCCCTTCTGCTCCTTCCCCTTCCACCCCCTCCCTGCTCTTCCCTTCCTACTCTTCCCTTCCTCTCTTCCTCTTCCTTCATCTTCCTGCCTTCCTCTTCCACTCTCCTCTCCCCCTCTTCCTTTCCCTTTCCTCTCTATTTTCCCTCTTTTCCTCTTCACCTTTCCTCTTTGTCTCTCTTTCCCTTTCTTTCTCCCTCCTCTTCCCCCTTTCCCCTTCTTCCTCTTCCCGTTTTTTCCCTTCCCCTTCCCCCTCTTTTCTTCCCCTTCCCCTTTTCCCCTTTCCTCTTTCCCTTTCCCCCCCTCTTTCCCCCCCTCTTTCTTCCCCTCTTTCCCCTTTCCCCCCTTTTCCTCCTCCTCCCCTCTTCCCCCCTTTTTTTCCCTTCCTCCTTCTCTTTTTCCCTCCTCTTTATTTTTCCCTTCCCCCTCCTCTTTCCCCCCCTCCTCTTTCCCCCTCCTCTTTCTTTTCCTCTCCCTCCTCTTTCTTCTTCTCTTCCCTCTCCCCTCTCCCCTTCCCCTTCCTCCCCCCTTCCCTCTTCCTCCCCCTTCCCTTCCTCCTCCTTTTCCCCTCCTCCTCCTCCTCTTCTCCTCCTCCTCTTTCCCCCTCCTCCTCCTCCTCCCCTTTTCCTCCCTTTTCCCCCCTCCTCCTCCTCCTCCTCCCCTTCCCTCCTCCCCTCCCCTCCTTTTTTCCTCTTCTTTTTTCCTTTTCCTCCTCCTCCTCCTTTCCCCCTCCTCCCTTTTTCCTCCTCTCTTTCCCCCCCCCCCTTCCTATTTCCCTTCCCTTTTCCCTTCCTCTCTTTTTTCCTTCCCTCTTCCCTCCCTTTCCCCTCTCTTCCCTTTCTTCCTCCTTCCTCTTCCTATCTTTTCTTTTCCCTTTTTTTTCCTTTTCTTTTCCCTGTCTTTTCCCTTTATTTTCCCTTTATTTTTTTTTATTTTTTTATTTCCCTTTAAATTTTTTTCCTTTTTTTTTTTTTCCCCCCCCCCTTTTCTTCCTCCCACTCTTTCCCCCCTTTCCCTTTACCTTTTCCCCCCCTTTTCCCTTCCACCCCTCCCCCCCCCTTCCACCCCCCCTCTTCCCTTCCCTCTTCCCCCCCTGCCTTTCCCTTCCACTCCCCCCCCCTTCCCCCTATCTTCCCCCCCTGCCTCCCTCTCCTCTCTCTCCTCTCTCATTATCTCTCTCTCTCTTTCTTTCTCTCAATCTATCTATCTATCTATCTATCTTTCCAGCACTCCCTGGTCATATTTTATTCAACTGAATGAAAGTCACGGCAACTGTATTTTCGTAATATGATGCAATAGCAACGGATCAGATTCACTGACCTGAATGAAGTGCAATAAAAGAATGACACAAGTGAAGTTCTCAAGACTGACGGGTGCGACAATTGATGAAGTCGTTTTTATTCACCTTTCTTTTTCTCTTAAAGGTCATGTACATTTAGCGAAGGGTGTCGAATGTCACGTATACGCACACGCACACACACACACACACACATATATACACACACACACACACAAACACACACAAGCATATATATGTGTGTGTGTGAGTGTGTGTGTGTGTGTGTGTGTGTGTGTGTGTGTGTGTGTGTGTGTGTATACGTGACATTATATATATATATATATATATGTGTGTGTGTGTGTGTGTGTGTGTGTGTGTGTGTGTAAGCGTGTGCTTGTGTATGTGTATGTTTGGATGTGTGGCGACAGCAAGCGTGGATGTGTGCATACAAGCTCGTGCATAATCTTACACACAGGCACTACAGCATACAGCACCGGCCGGGTGATTTGAATACGGACAAAAAATAAATATAAACCTGTACCACACGCATATCATGAATATATATACACACACAGGAGCTTCCAACCACTCCCATTTTTATTAACATATGAAAACCTCTCTCCAATAAATCCATACGCACAGCGAGAAACGGGGGGGGGAAAAAATATGATAATTTTTACATTAACCGAACCGATGAAACGGAAAATGAATCTGTTTCGAATCCAATCAACTCTTTAAGTTCATTTCAGCAAGCTCTTTCTGAGCCACTGTATCAATTACCAGTTCACATTAGCAGATGCTGAATTGATAGACCTGGAAAGGGGATTGATTAAGCGGAGACCAGATCTGATTACTCAATTCTGGGGAAGAATAACATTTTACCTTTCCGCTCTTCCAATTACTCCCTATCAGGTTAAGTAAAGTTAATGCGTTTACCTTACGAATTCGATTAGAGCTTGGATGAACGGCATAGGGGTCTCTCTGCATCGCTCTCTCTTTCTTTGTCTGTCTATCTCTCTGTCTATTTATTTGTTTATCTATGTGTCCATTTATCTATCTCTATATCTACATTACTCTCTCTCTCTCTCTCTCTCTCTCTCTCTCTCTCTCTCTCTCTCTCTCTCTCTCTCTCTCTCTCTCTCTCTCTCTCTCTCTCTCTCTCTTCTCTCTCTCTCTTTCTTTCTTGATACGACAGCAGACAAAAGACAGACAGTGATTGCAGGTGACATAAGATCGATTTCATGTAATTAAGACAAATCATTGAATTGATCTTTAAAGAATGCAGTCGTTGAAATCAAGAATAAACACCTGTTCGTTTCCCTTCTTTCCTCTCTATTTTTTCTTCTTCTTCTTCTTATTTATGTTTTCACTACTTATTTTCACTTTTCCGATTAGTTTTTTCTTGACACTTCTTCTCAGCTTGATTTTTCCTTTTTCAATTTTTTTTTCCAGACAAAATTGCTTTCCTCATGTGTTATAGAGTAATATACTTTCCTTTCATGTTACAATTGCTCTAATTTTTCGTTCGAATGCTCCGCCGGATAATAAATCGGCCGAGCAATTCAAAGGCGAAATTAAAGCTTTTACGTTCACATTTTATAGCAAACTTTGCATTTGCTTGTTGTGTGTACTGGTTCCTAATCATACTTCTCACACTTCTTCCTTTTTTGCTCTTCTTTTCTTCCTCTTCTTTTTCTTCTTCTTCTTGTCTCCTTCCTCCTCATCATCATGCTCATCCTCTTTCTCCTTCTCAGTCTCCTTCTTATTATGATTTTTCTTTGTCTTCGTTTTCGTCTTCTTCTTCTTTCCCCTCTCCTTCCCTCTCTTCTACCTCTCCTCCTCTTCTTCCTCCTCCTCTTCTTTTTCTTTTTCTCCTTCATCTTCTTTTTCTTCTTCCTACTCCTCCTTCCCCCATTTCTCATTTTCCTTCTCCTCCTCCTCCTCTTGCTTCTCCTCTTCCTTCTCCTCCTTCTGCTCTTCCTCACCCTCCTCCTACTCCTCCTCTTCCTCATCCTACTCCTTCTCCTCTGTCTTCCTTTTCATCTCCCTTCACCTTTTCCCTCTTCCACCTCATCGTCGTCCCCTCCCTCCTCCTCCTCTTCATCCTCCTCCTCTTCCTCCTCTTCCTCCTCCTCCATTTCCTCATCCTCTTCCTAATCCTCATCCTCATCCTCATCCTCATCCTCCACCTCCTCCTCCTCCTCCTCCTCCTCCTCCTCCTCCTCCTCCTCCTCCTCCTCCTCCTCCTCCTCCTCCTCCTCCTCCTCTCTTAATCCTTCTCCTTCTCCTCTTTCACTTCCTCCTTCTCATCCTCCTTTTCCCTGCCACTCTTATCTCCCGTGTTCGAGTAACGCCCGTGTCCAGTGTCCGTATGCGTAGACGTCGCTTGGAACTGCTGACAAGGCCCTTTTTTCGTATAGATGAAAGAAATAATAGTAGGGTGCGTTGAGCATGGCCTTTACTGTCAACAGATACTGATAGATCTATAGATGTGTTTTTTTTTTGTGTGTGTGTGCGAGGTAGAGGGAGTGAGGAGAGAGAGAGAGAGGGGGGGGGGGGGATGGAGGGAGAGAGGGAGAAGAAGAAGTGAGAGAGGGAGGTAGAGAGAGTTTGTGTGTGTGTGTGTGTGTGTGTGTGTGTGCTTGTGTGCGTGCGTGTTTGCTTGTGTGGGTGCATGTTTGCTTGTGAGTGTGAGTGTGTGTGTGTGTGTGTGTGTGTGTGTGTGTGTGTGTGTGTGCTTGTGTGCGTGCGTGTTTGCTTGTGTGGGTGCATGTTTGCTTGTGAGTGTGAGTGTGTGTGTGTGTGTGTGTGTGTGTGTGTGTGTGTGTGTGTGTGTGTGTGCGTGTGTGTAT
>NC_061846.1:18828449-18830949 GCF_019202785.1 Penaeus chinensis | reverse complement strand
TATATATATATATATATATATATATATATATATATATATATATATATATATATATATATATATAGTTATATATATACATATATGTATACATATACATATATATACAGTATGTATATGTGTGTGTGTATCATCATCACCATCAAGGGGCTTACGCCGACGGGGGCGCATGGCCGTATCCACCCTTTGCTTCCAGCCACAAGGGCCCTCATGGCGAATTTCCAGGCAGGCCCTCGGTCTATCTCTAACTCCTCGCGACAGGTCTCGTCGAACTGCCCAAGCCATGACCTCCTAGGTCGTCACACGGGCCTCCTCCAACCAGGATTGTCTCGCAGAGAGACAGTCTGATGGGCAGGGTCATCCACAGAGAAACGAGCTAGGTGCCCATATAGCCTGAGTTGGCGATCCCGGATTATGCAAGTAACAAGTCTCATGCCAGTCTTATGGTGTACCCGCGGTTGGATACATGGTCCTGCCAACTGTACCCAATGATCTGGTGAAGAGACTTGTTACAAAAGGCATCAAGATGAGACTCCAAGGCGCTAGATAGCGTCCAGATTTCGCTTCCATAGAGCAAATCTGGCAGTATCAAGGTTTTGAAGACACGTAGCTTGGTCCTTCTGCATAGGTACCAACACCTCCAAATGCTTCTGTTGATCGAGTTCACGGCTCCTGCTACGAGACCAATCCGTCTACTGACTTCGTGGTCTGACAGCCCAGAGATACGGGATACACTATCAAGGTATGCAAAATTCCCTGTCTGTGACTTCAACGTCCTCACCGCAATCATGGATCGACTGAACGGGTTCCCCTAACAGGCCCCAAAAGTCCTGAATATTAGTCTTGGTCCAGGAGACCTCTAGGCCCAAGGGCTTCGCCTCATTGCTAACTGCATCAAGAGCCGCCACCAGTGATTCCAGGGATTCAAATAGGATAGCAACATTATTGACAAAGTCAAGGTCTCAGACCTTGATATTGCCCCGTGTTGCTCTTTACTGATTTGGATAGTAGTTTCTGCCCATTCTCCAGTCTATGCAGGTGCTGTGAAAAGTATTGGTACAAGGACACTGCCTTGCTTCACTCCTGAATTAACAGGGAAGAAGTTCGAAAGGCCCCCATCACACTTTACAGCACTTTCAGTGCCGGTATATAGGCTCGTTATTAAGCCAATAATTCGGGTCAGAAGTCTCAGAATCTCCCAAAGCGATTCTCTATGCACCGAGTCAAACGCCTTCTTGAGATCGATGTAGGCTGCAAGCAACCCATGACCAAACTCACGACGGCGTTCCACAATTACTCGAAGCGCTAGGATATGGTTTATTGTAGACTTGCCAGGAGTGAATCCATACTAAGCAGTGTACTGCAGTGTATACTAAGTAGTTGCTACAATCCCAACGATCCGTATCCCATTCCAGTGAGGGTTGACCACGCCCCTCATTAGGTCAGTGGGAATGGTACCAGACTGCCAGATGGCAGTCAAGACTTCACGCAAGCCCCGTGCAGTTCAGCAGAGACATCACATATGTCTGCAGATGTAGTGAACCATAAGAAAACGGAATCATCAAGGGGGGTCCCAAGCAATTCGTGGCAGGGCTGGACGCATGGAATCTCCACTTGTCACCAGCAGAGACCCCCACCGTGGACATTACAACGGTTTTAATTTGTTTTTTTTAAGAATGTTAATGTATATACTTCAGTTCGTTTTTTATACCTGTTTTATACCTTGTTATTAATGCCCTAAAACTGTACATAGAAAGATTGACGGACGGAAGATTCAAGGCAACATTTTTGTAAGATGAGTTATGTGTGCACCAGCAGTATATGCCGGCTTTGTTATATTTTTGTCACTAATGTCCATATCCAAGCTCTTTTATTAAATACTAATTTTATGTGTTTGTTTGTTTCTTTCTTGTAGTGATGTTCTTTTTAGCAAGGATTTGTTCCCAGGATACTTTTAATTTTCACTCAAGGAGTGTTAAGTTTTTAATCTTTACGGTACAGTTGTAAAACCCCGGTGTGTACATGTAACGTAATATTAGGGAACCAAGAGGGTTTGACATGTGTTGATATAATGATGAATGCTATTTGATGTATTTAAATTTCATGAGCAATATTTATCCCAAACCCACCGTGCCCTGAGAGAGTGCTTACCGCTCGGACCGCTCCGTCGGCATATCTCGGTAAATGTAAATGATACCAATAAATAGTTTAAGTGTCGAAGTCTGACACTATAATCAAGCCTTGCTGGTCACTACAATATCACATATGCCTGCATCTTTCCTACACTTCAGCTTGGAAATCGCCATCCTAACCTCAGTTAGGCTAGGAGGTTCTGCATTGATGGGTGGGTCAGGCATAGTCTTGCATCCAAACTAACAGTTGGAGGGTCTTCCTAGTACAGCTACTCAAAATACTCAGCCCAACGTTCATGAAACCCAACATAATTTGAGATGATCTGTCCATCCACTGAGCGGACTGCAGTCATCTGCGAGGAGGGCTTAGA
>NC_061846.1:18783502-18788502 GCF_019202785.1 Penaeus chinensis | reverse complement strand
CTCTCTCTCTCTCTCTCTCTCTCTCTCTCTCTCTCTCTCTCTCTCTCTCTCTCTCTCTCTCTCTCTCTCTCTCTCTCTTTCTTTCTCTCTCTCTCTCTTTCTCTCTCTCTTTCTCTCTCTCTCTCTCTCTCTCTCTCTCTCTCTCTCTCTCTCTCTCTCTCCTCTCTTCTCTCTCTCTCATTTGCAGTTCCTCAGATTTCTTTCATGTTACATTTTTGAATAGCGTAAAAGGATAGCGATTCTTCTTTTGGAAAATGAAAATGGTTGAATTTGGTTGCAAATACTACAGTCTCTGTGATTCGAAACGCAGTGTAAAATCACTTCCCTATTATTTTAATTTCATTGTTGTTGTTGCTTTCATCATTAATGTTATCAATGTAGTTATTGTTGTTATTATCATTATTGTTATTATTGTCATTTCTATTGTTATTACCATTATTGGTTTTGTTATTAGTATTGCCGTTGTTGTTAATCTTGTCATCTTTTATCAATATCATAAGTTGTAGTAGTCATTATTGTTATTGCCATTGATAAAGTTGTTATTATTACAGTTTTATTGTTATCATTATCATCATTATTATTACTACTACTGCTATTATTATTACTTTTATTATCATTATTATTATTACTGTAGTGAATTTCCCCTGGCTTCAGGCGGGTCCTCCCGCAGGCTTCCGGGCCGCCTGTTCCCCTGACGATTACGGTTATCTATAGAAAATCTACGGACTCCTCCGCCCTGCAAGATGACGTGTTTTTCTTGTTTTCCTGTGTTTATTTATATCCTTTGATTTACCTTTCTCATTGACCCGTGATCTACATCTACATCTACACTATTTCTACTACATGTAACACTACTTGTACACTACTTACCTTATGTTCCATACTTACCTTGTCTTATTCTTGCCTTTTTGCCTTCGGCTAATTCAGCTTAGCTTTGTTTCTCTCTTGTTTCTCTCTCCGTGTTGTCCTGTTTTCCTTTTTCTCCCTTTCGCGTCTTCATACTTTCCTGTCTACTACTTTTGTTTACCCAATTTTTGTATAGTTTTATTATTCTTTTTATTTCATGTCTTTTTAAACTTATTTTGAACTCGCCATACACTATTTAATAAATTAAACCAAATGCATTATGGGTAAAACCTCACCAAGCGCGGGAAGCACCAGTATAAAAGGTCAAGCCAGGTCGGTCAGCGAGAGAGGCTTTTACCTTGTGTGGTGACAGACCGTTGGATTTTTAGCTGGCTGACTGGTGCTTCTCGAGCTGTGGCGGTTGCCTCTGTTTATCAAGTAAGCGTATGGTGTGTCGTCGTGTATATTGGTTCTATTCGAAAGACTTGTGCGTAATAGATATATGATATGGATGTTCTTTTTCTGTTGCCTTTTTACTCAGTCAGTGATGTTATTTTATTGATTTTTGATAAATTAATCACTTTCAAATCACCCGAGAGTCATCACCAAAATACGCCAAACCCATATGAACATGCTACCAGACTAACATCTCTGGCTTTACGGAGTTTCATTAGCCACTACAACCAGTATTATTATCATTATTATCATCATTATTATTATCAGTATTGTTATTATAATAATGCTTATTATTATTATCATTACTGTCATAGTTATTATGATAATTATTGTTGTTATTATCATCATCATCTTCATCATCATCGTTTTCATTATCATCATTATTATTATTATTATTATTACTATTACTATTATTATCAATATTATTATTATTATTATAATTAGTATTACTATTATTATCATCATCATTATTGTTATAATAATTATGATCATCATCCTTACTATTATTATCATTATTACTATTATTTGTTATTATTATTGCCAACATCATTATCATCACCTTCTTTATTATTATGACCATCATCATTATTACCATCTTCTTCATTATTATCACTTCTATCATTATCATCATTGTTGTTGCTATTATTAGTTGTAGTATTCGTAGTAATTGTAGTGGTATCATCATCATTATCATTATCATGACTGAGGTGCGCAACGAAAAAAAATGAGAAAGAGAAAGAGAAAACAAAAATAGAATAGCATGATAAGAGAGAGAAGAATAAGATACACATCGAAAAAAAAGGAGAAAGAGAAAAAAAAGGAGAATAGCAAAACAAGGGAGGAATGAGATGAAACGAAAAAAAAATAATAAAAAGAGAAAGAATACAATAGCAAAACAGGAGATAGAAGAATGAGATGCGCAACGAAAAAAGAAAAGAAAATGAGAAAGAGAAAAAAAAAAAAAAATAGCAAAACAGGAGATAGATGAATGAAAAATGAGAAAGAGAAAGAGAAAAATAATAAAGTACCAAGACAAGAGAGAAAAGAATGAGATGCACAACGAAAAAAAGGAGAAAGAGAAAATAGATGGAAAATAACAAAACAAGGAAGGAATGCGATGCATAATGAGAAAGAGAAAGAGAAAAACGAAAGAAAATCGCAAAACGGGAGATAGATGAATGAGATACGCAACAAAAAATAAATGAAAAAGAGAAAGACATAAAAAAAAAAAAAAAATAACAAGAGTGAGAAAAAAATGAGATGAGCAACGATGAAAAAGTAAAAAAAGAAAAAAAAAGTAAAAAAAAAAATAGCTGAAATAAACAAGACAAATCGTAATAGAAGAAAGAGAAGGATTATATATGCAACGAAAAAAGACGAACCAAAAATCGAAAAACAAGAGTAAAAGGTGAAAAATAAAAACAAAAAAATTACAAAGAAAAGAGAGAAACAAAAACTAACCACGACACAAGAAAGAAAAGAAAATAGTAATATAAATAATAATAATAGTAAATAAATAAATATCGCAAACAAGAGAGCGAAAAAAAAACGATTTAATCGCAAAATAATAATATATAAGTAAATCAATAAATAAACCAAAAACAGATGAATAAAACGAATCGCAACAAAAGACAGAAAAAAACATGAGATGCGCAACGAACTCCACCAAACGAAGCAATGAGCAAAAGCGAGGAAGAGGAAATGGCCGAGAAAGAGGAGATAAATGGGGCGCGAAGGAGAATTCCGGAGGAAACCTAACCCCTTCAGAGACAAAAGTCCAAATTGCAGTAAATATTTGACATAGGGATAAAAAGCGCCGGAAAAAAAGCGCCGGAAAAAAAGCGCGGGGAAAAAAGCGCGGGAAAAAAAACGCGGGAAAGAACACGGGAATAACGAAAGGTCCGGAATAGCGAATCTCTTGGAGGGGGGGAGGGGGAGTAGAATAAATGAGAGGTAGGAAATGGAGCGATAATGATCGAGGAATGGATGAGGACGAAGGATAGCGAGATAGTGAAAGGGAAAGGAAACATTAGCGTCTGTCTATCGATCGTTCCCGATGTACACGCACGCACACACTTTTATGTAAATCACAATACGGAGATGTAGTTACACCATACATAATTTATGACTGACAACATATATATCATGATAGTGTATGGTTATGGTTATAAGGATACCACGCGTAGTCATGATACACGTTCACGTAGATTTATCAAAATAACTATGTCAAGTACGTATTTACATTCGTGTGTGTTTGTACCCTGTGCGTGTGCGTGTGTGCCTGTATATCAATATATCCATAGGCGCTTATGACTAATGATCCCACTCTCATATTTATATAATTAGAGTACACATACATGTACACTTATATCCTTGATAAAACCACTTACATGTTTGTAAATGTATAAAACTTCTACATAAACGCGTATAATCATACCACACACATAGTTATAATGCCAATGCATGCATACTTATAAACTTGTAAACTTATAATGGCCTTTTATACACACTTACAATCACACCACACATAGACTTGCAAACTTGAAATAATCATCCATATAAACTTATAATCATTCCACAGGTCATTAAAAAAAGAATGAAGAATAATAGTAATACAAAACAAAAATAGCAATAATACTAAGAATAAGAAGATGAAGAAAAATGATGATAATAACAATGATGATAATGATAGCAATAATAGTAATGATGAAATGATAATAATGATGATGATAATAACAATAATGATAAGGATAGCAATAATAATAATGATGAAATGATAATAATGATGATGATAATGATAATAATGATATCAATGATAATAATAATAATAATAATAATAATAATAGCAATAATGATAATAATAATAATAATAATAAATCAATTATAATAATAATAAAAATGATAATAATAATAGATTTAAAGACATATGAAAAAGTAAAAAAGAAAAAAAAAACTATCAATAAACGATAAAAATAATTTAAAAAAAGACATGAACTTAGCAACTACAGTACATCGTGTGTGTGTGACATATATAACCAAGCATATATATCCTGGATCCAAGTACGAGATCCTGCGGGAGAAAGCGAATCTAATCCTTCCCTAAAGATAAATATTTATTCTACACACCGGAAGAATTAAGTTTTTTTTTTATTTTGAGCTCCTGTGGGATAACTTCAGAGAGGGATTACGGGCCTAAATAAAAAATTTATGGTGAACTTTTTTTTCCCGATTTTTTGGTTCTAAGTTCTCTCGCTTTCTTTCTTTATTTAATTTTTTTCTATCTGTTTTGTCTCCTAATGATTTTGTTGTTGTTGTTACATGTTTTATTTTCATTTGTGTTTGTTTAGTCTCTATAATGAATTCTCTTGCGATTCGTTATTTGTTCTGTGTATGTCTGCGTATGTGCGTATGTGCGTAGTTCTTGTCTCCTTTTCCATATTTTTTGTTGTTGTTTTTTTTATTTTTTGCCACTATTGTTACCATAGAAATTACTGCTGGTACTGGTGTTAGTATTATTATCATTATTGTTACTGTTGGTATTGCCATTACTGTTATCCTTATCATCATCCTTATCATCCTTATCATCATCATCATCGTTGTCTTTCGTCATCACCATCATTTGTCATTACCGTTATCATTACCATCAATCATTCGCATTATTTTCACAGCTATCTTATTATTATTATTATTATTACTAA
>NC_061846.1:18776002-18778502 GCF_019202785.1 Penaeus chinensis | reverse complement strand
ACATTAGCGGAGAGGATGCGCAGGTGGGCCATTCCTCTGCGGTTGCAAGGCATAGTACCAGGGACCTTGCAGAGAGTTAGTGGCTTAATGGCTGGTGTTGGCCAGCCGTTGGCTTGCAAGGAAAGATGTGAAATGTGTGGAGTGTATGGCGTCAAGTGCTTCTGTATTGCTTGCACCAAGAAAGCATTACTTTGACGCTGTTCTGCACCAATGCATTGCGAGAGGCGTTCTTGTCTTTCCTCTTGTCTCTTCATACGACACTCAGATGTTTGATGTCCTCTACGATGTCCTACGATGCAATATTCACATTATTTAATCTTATGGCAGTTGTTTTCGGAGTTACCCTTGATTTTACAATACTTGCAGTAAAAAGTCTGTCTGTTAGATCTCTGCTGTCGATTATAAGTGATCGTCTGGGGGTTACAGGGCCTCTGTTTATGCTGTGTGTGAACCTGTGCTTGGTTCGACCGGGCCTGATCTGTCTGTTCCTGTTGAGGTGGAGTTGATGTAGGTGGCTGGCTGTTTCGATTGTCAGGCTGAGACAATGGCAACTGATGTGGCTGTTGCAGCTGTTGAGATGAGGTTGACTGTGGGTGTGACTAGTGTTGAGGTATTTGTGGTGAGGTTGCCTGATAACCAGTAGCCTGGTCAATTTTGTCGGGTTTAGCTATACAATCTATAGTTTCAAGTTTAACTGCACTGATAGTAGTTGCAGCAATAAGGTTGTCTTAAAAGTTGACAGTGGAAACAGCAGCGTCCCGTCCACGTGCTAGGACCTGAGCTGGGTTACCAAGGAACTAAGGAAGTTTTTTTTACCAAATCTGCTCCTAGTTGCAAGATTGTTTTTACAAGTTCTCGAGGTTCAAGCTGGAGAAGTTCTTCCTCCTCGCTGGCATTCGCCACGTTGTCTTGCTTGGACCTCAATGTAGAAGACTACCGCTTCGACACCGAGGGTAAACCGCAGGCTTTGGGTGTCAGAGCAATCGAACACCTGGTTGTTCTCAAGACATGTGCTGTGACAGATGTTGGGACACTCTGGATCTGAGCACTTGACTGACGGCTTACTGATGGTCGATTTGCCACAGACAACATCACTCTCGTGGTACGTATCCAGACAACCCTTGAGGACGAGCAATACGAGCGTGTCGTCTCGATTCTGATATAATGTCCCTTCAGACTGAGTCACCCTCTCCCACACATAGAAACCATAAACATCACTACATGAAAAGTATATGTGCTTAAAATGTTAATCAGAATCGCGCATACTTAAAAGGAACATAAAAGAATACAATACGTTAAAAGTGTGTTTATCACAGTCACAATCACACACAACTCAATTTTCACACAACCCTTTGCTTATTACATAAACATAAACATAGATGCGTGACCCTTTATTTGTAAATCAGTAGACATATTACAATAGTAAATAAAATCATACAGGTAGTAATAAAAAAAAAATGTGTTGACAAAAGATAAAAATGATAAAATTATATGTATATATAAAACTATATACATGTATGTGTACGATATCCTATCTATGTCTCTTGTACACATATGACCCCGAGATTTACCGTTTCTTGCTGGTCGGGTCTCGGGGTGCCAAGACCCCCTTGTTCAGAGCCTACGCCTAACAGCTGATTTCCAGAAAACCGAAAGTGCCTTCCCGTCTCAAAAACACTGCCACCTGCAAAGCCTCGGAGGTTTGTGAATAGTGACTGCTCAGGTCTCTAACGAACAGTAGGAAGTAAGAAGTTAAAGCATCTTTATTAATAAATAAATACAACAGTTAAACGTGAATAAGACGCCCAGCAACGCTTTATATAATCAGGCTATAAAGAATCAGTAGGGGCGTAGTTATACACTTGGGCGGCGGAGGGAAGAGTTAATACATCATCTTCCTTCAGTATTAATCTGATACCAAAGGCTGTAGAGGCACCCAAGGCATCAGGATTATTTAATATTAAGTGAGTAAAAGAACTCGTGAGATACTGAAAAAAATATGGAGCCACAGGAAGTCTCTGTCTGTGCGTTCGCTTTCGCTTTCTCTCTCTCTCTCTCTCTCTCTCTCTCTCTCTCTCTCTCTCTCTCTCTCTCTCTCTCTCTCTCTCTCTCTCTCTCTCTCTCTCTCTCTCTCTCTCCTTGATATAATATAAAAGACATGGCGCTTTTAGTTTATTTTTTTTTTATATTGCATTGGTAAATATAAGAAGGCATATCGATATGTAACATATATAAGCAGAAGCGGTTTGTGTGTAGATAAAGTACATTAGAAATCGTATAAATAGGTTTGTATGATTATTCAAAACGAAGAAAGAATTATGGAATTCGAGGACGATATCAGTGATAACGGAAGGAACTAAAACAATAACTGTAAAGAGATTGATAATGATTTGTTATCGATTTAGATAAAAATATAAATAAAGGTAAGATGATCGTGATACTAATAATCAATAATAAATAATTAATGACAATATCAATAGTAGAAAAAAGTCAATATTAA
>NC_061846.1:18768502-18771002 GCF_019202785.1 Penaeus chinensis | reverse complement strand
AATGATACCTTTAAAAAATATTGCCGATGATAATTAAAATATCAATCCCAGTTTTGTTGCTTCGAGTTCCGTGAACCTCGACCTCATGACACAAGAACTCAGGAACCTCAGCATCATGATACGAGAACCTGGAACTTTCAATTCATGACACAAGAACCAGGAGCCTTGGCCAAGAGTCTCAATTTTATGACACAGAGAACCTGGACCTTTAAATGAATGGCGCGGGAACCAAGAGCCTCAACCTCATGACGCAAGAACCAGGTACTTCATTCTCATGGCCCGAGAACCATGAGCTCTGCCTTCATGACGGTGGCCAGAGTTTTAATGTCACGACGCGAGAATTTGTTTAAATGTCACGGCTAGAGGACCAGGGGTTTTGCCCTCATGACGGTAGAACCAGGAACTTTTAAATCATGACCTTGAACAGCGAACCGTAAGGCCTGAATCTTGAACCAACGATGTTAGACAGAAATGAACCAGATCCCGACATCTTCCACTATGAAATTAGCTTGTGTTCAGTACCATCACTACTATAATTATTAGTGGTTATACTACCGGTTTGAGAACAATTGTTATCACTATTGCAATCAATATTGTCATTCTTCTTATTTTCGAACTCATTTTATGCAATGAATGCAACTATCGATCACACTAATATGTTCTCTCCCTGGCTTTTATGATTATCTGTTCCTCCTCTTATCTGTTTTTATCCATCTTTCTATTTATGCATATTCTTTGCCCATTTGTTGCGTTGCCTCACATCTCGCGTGGAAGGTTTTCATTCGCGGAAACTCAGTAAAACAATTGACTTAGTCACCCATATTCAATACATTTTCTACAAAGGATAGTATTCCTCTAACGGGGAACTCTGGCTTTACTAAGATGCAAACCCGTTGATAAAACTAACTCTAATGTAGCCACGGGTAGTCTGTGACTAATGGCAAAGTCTACCAAATCTGACAGATTGGCAAAGCACAGAGAGGAGCGAAGTCTAAATACATCCTTTACTAGACTGGAAAGGAATACACTACGTTACCAAGTCTTAAGATACAGGATCATCGACAACACCCTCCCCCCCCCCCCCCCCCTCCAACCAACTCATAGCAACGGATATAAACAATGCTAATCATTTACTCTCTAGGAAGACCTCGACAGTTGCCGACATCATGGGATGCTTTGAGCCAGATGCTATACACAGATCCCAATGCCCATTTTCCCGAGGGTTTGCTGGGTCAGTTATGCTTACTTAGTACTCACTTTCGATGAGGAGATGAGTTAACTATATGAACAAACATGATATAGTTTCGTTGTCATATTCCGTAATATTACATACCGTATTATAACAAAAAATGGTAACAATGACAAAAAGCAGTGATGAATAATTATAGCAACAGTGATAGTAATGATAATAATGATTATTGATATAGTTATTATCGTTCCTATTGTTATCCTTGGTTTATAAAAATCAGTATGATTATAATCATAATGATAACTAGAATGACGACGACAATGATGATGGTGATGAAGGCCATGATTGTGGATGATGATGATGATTGATGATGATGATGGTGATGAAGATAGTAACAATAATGATTTTGATAACAACGCACATAACAGTAGCAACAAACCATTATAAATCAAAATGATAATACTGGAAATAGCAACGATTGTTATAATTTCCATTTTCATCATTATTATTGTGTGTGTGTGTATTTATCTATCTATATTTTTTTCTTCTTTTCTTTTCTTTTCTTCTCTTTTTTTTCGCACGGGAGAACCAACACGATAGCGCTTCCCCATATATCATTTACTTTTTCTTTTCTTTCCTTTCCTTTTTCTTTCTCTATCATCGGTATTCTCATCACCAGGAAAAATGAAGATCTCCTCGCTTTAGTTTTTTGCGTGAGGAAGATATACCACAGCCCATAGTTAAACGTCACTGCTATATGTCATGCTAGTAGATGCAGCTATACACTTACTAGAACCTTGCTTGTATGCATTCCCGTACGTATATGTCTATAAACAGATAGAGACACGTAAATATATATAAAGATATATAGAAGCATAGACAGGTTTTAATTTTATCTTGAGTAAGAGGATGATGATGATGATGTTACTGATTATGATAATGATAATCATACTCATAATCATAATAATTATAATAATGACTATAATAATAATGATGACGATAGTAATAATAATAACAACAACAACAACAATAACAACAACAATAACACACACACACACACACACACACGCACACACACACACACACACACACACACACACACACACACACACACACACACACACACACACACACACACACACACACACACACATACGCACACACACGCACACACACACACACACACACACACACACACACACACACACACACACACACACACACACACATATTTTTTCGTCTTGCAAAAACTTAATATTTACTTAAGTTACCCATAAAAAAATAATTTTCTTTGGTGGCCCGCTTGCATTA
>NC_061846.1:18741002-18766002 GCF_019202785.1 Penaeus chinensis | reverse complement strand
AAATTGGAAATATCAGAGGAAAAAATAGAGATAAGAAAAGATAATTTAATGACATTGAAAGTAGAAGGAATAAAGAGTGAATGGGAAATCGTAAAAAAAAATTTCTGAATTAAATAGTCTCATAAAGGCTGGATAATTAGGTATGCGATTTCCAACGGCAAATGCTTGACGTGATTCCATTAAATGTCAGAATTGTGAATACTAACGATCTTGATATAGTTAACGAGTTTGAGAAGGAAGCTGCCCATAATTAGTACATTTAATTCACGGAAACCATATTTAGTGATGATATTGTAGCATAGCATCAAGTAGTCTATGTTTTTTCTCCTCCTACTGTCACTCTAGCCAAAGACGAGAAATCTCCCTCGTGTATATCCCGACAAGTTACAGTTTTCATATTTCTCCAAGGGACTAGTCGAAGCTCTGTGGCGTGCGAAAAGATATGCGGAAAAAGTTCACTGGCCTGGAGTTTTTAAGGTACACCTTCAATTATGCCATATTCCTACAGCAATCAATTGACACTCCACTAACTAGCATGGGACCCTAATACAACTCCCTAATAATGGACAGGGTTTCAATAAGTATTCAGAAGACCAATATGCACCTGATTATGACAATTCTAATGGATTCCTCTCACCCTTTACTACTCAAATAAATAGGAATTTTGCAACATATCCAACAAATTTGGCCCTGACAGTAAAGGTGAGCATGAAGGTTTCCGGGAAATTGTGGGGTTAAATCACTGAATTATCTAATGAGGTGGCTGTGCCTCCCGTGACCCCCCCCCAACCCCTATCGTAATATTTATGCCAAGATGAAGCATAGGACCGATTACAGGGAGTCAAAACGTACACTAAATTATTTAATACAGGGAGTTTGTGTTCCAAGGATACATGGAGAATTCTTACTGTTTTAAGGAAGGGGTTAGAGGGTGGTAGCCCTGCCACAGGAAGGGTGTTAGAGGGCACATCCCCCTGTACTAAATATTATATTAACCCTCATCTCATATGTATTCTGCACAGCTTACTTATCTCCATGCTCTCCCCTCTTGTTAGGGCCAAGAGTATTCGGACCATTATTGTTGTGATCAAATGCACATAAACATACTATTTACCTGGAGATTCTTTCTACCTTCCTCTTTCTCTTTCTCTTTCTCTTTCTTTCTCTCTCTTTCTCTTTCTTTCTTTCTCTTTCTCTTTCTCTTTCTCTTCTTTCTATTTCTTTCTCTTTCTCTCTGTTTCTTTCTCTTTCTCTTTCTCTCTCTTTCTTTCTCTTTTTCTTTCTCTTTTTCTTTCTCTTTCTCTCTCTTTCTCTCTCTCTTTCTCTCTCTCTTTCTTTCTCTCTCTTTCTCTTTCTCTTTCTCTTTCTTTCTCTCTTTCTCTCTCTCTTTCTCTCTCTCTTTCTCTCTTTCTCTCTCTTTCTTTCTCTTTCTTTCTCTTTCTTTTTCTTTCTCTTTCTCTCTCTTTCTCTCTGTCTCTCTGTCTCTCTCTCTCTCTCTCTCTCTCTCTCTCTCTCTCTCTCTTTCTCTTTCTCTTTCTCTTTCTCTTTCTCTCTCCCCCCCCTCCCTCTCCCTCTCCCTCTCCCTCTCCCTCACCGCCAGTGGACGGTAACCCCAGCCATTCCTTGCACACATGGGATAACTTAGAAGCAAAATGAAACGGACACTATGTCACACCAAGAATATCCATTGTAACAAATTGAATCAAACTTAACCTTTCTTAACCTTTCTTTCTGCTCTCCCTCTCCCTCCCTCCCTCCCTCCCTCCATCTCACTTTTTAAAGGCTAAGTAGACAAGACAAACAATCTATCATGCCAAACTAAATAGTATCAGTGGCACATTCTAAAATATGAAAGTCAAAACTGTAAAAAGCTAGTACTGCCATAGAAAATTACGAGAGACAGAGAGAGAGAAATAAAAGGGGGGGAAGAGGGGATAGAGAGAGATAGGGGTTAGAGAGATAGAGAGAGGGGGATCAGGGGCATCACTTCATGTTATGAGTTGGGGGGGTGACAGGTAAATTTGCCCTGAAAAAATCATTTTTGCCCTGCAAATCACAAAAAAGGAAATGGTCACTAGCTCTTTATAAGTAGCCTGTTATAAATGTTATAAATCAAGTATGTTATAAATCAAGTATCATCAACAATTAGTTTCATATAGTTATTTATATATCTTGAATACTTATCGGCTATTGAGGCAGATTCCATAAGAGAAAATTTGCCCTGCAGAAATAGATTTTGCCCTGCAAAAAGAGGCTTTTTTAAGAGTTTGAGTGACGCCCCTGAGGGGGATAGGAGGGAGGGAGAGAGAGGGATAGGAGGGAAAGAGATAGGAATAGAAGGGAGAGAGAGAGAGGGATAAGAGGTTGAAAGAGAGAGGGATAGGAGGGAGAGAGAGAGGGATAGGAGGGAGAGAGAGAGAGGGATAGGATGGAGAGAGAGAGAGGGATAGGAGGGATAGAGAGAGAGGGATAGGAGGGAGAGAGAGAGAGGGATAGGAGGGAGAGAGAGAGAGGGATAGGAGGGAGAGAGAGAGGGATAGGAGAGAGAGAGAGAGGGATAGGAGAGAGAGAGAGAGGGATAGGAGAGAGAGAGAGAGGGACAGGAGAGAGAGAGAGGGAGAGGAGAGAGAGAGAGAGAGAGAGAGAGAGAGAGAGAGAGAGAGAGAGAGAGAGAGAGAGAGAGAGAGAGAGAGAGAGAGAGCAAGTTAGAGAGGGAGAGAGAAAGTTAGAGAGAGAGAGTTAGAGTTAGAATTAGAGTTAGAGAAAGAGAGAGAGAGAGTTAGAAAAAGAGAGGGAGAGAGAGTTAGAGAGAGAGAGTTAGAGAGGGAAAGAGAGAGAGAGAAAGAGCGAGTTAGAGAGTGAAAGAGAGAGAGAGTTAGAGAGAGAAAGAGAGAGAGAGTTAGAGAGAGAAAGAGAGAGAGAGAGTTAGAGAGAGAAAGAGAGAGAGAGTTAGAGAGAGAAAGAGAGAGAGAGTTAGAGAGAGAAAGAGAGAGAGAGTTAGAGAGAGAAAGAGAGAGAGAGTTAGAGAGAGTTAGAGAGAGAAAGAGAGAGAGAGTTAGAGTGAGAGAGTTAGAGAGAGGGAGAGGGAGAGGGAGAGGGAGAGGGAAGAGAGAGAGAGTTAGAGAGAGAAAGAGAGAGAGAGAGAGAGAAAGAGAGAGAGAGTTAGAGAGAGAAAGATAGAGAGAGTTAGAGAGAGAGGGAGAGGGAGAGGGAGAGGGAGAGGGAAGAGAGAGAGAGAGGGGGGGAGAGGGTAGAGAGAGAGAGAGCATGGGAAAGGGAAGAGAGAGAGAGAGAGAGGGTGGGAGAGGGAAGAGAGAGAGAGAGCATGGGAGAGGGAGGAGAGAGAGAGAGAGAGGGTGGGAGAGGGAAGAGAGAGAGAGAGAGGGTGGGAGAAGGAAGAGAGAGAGAGAGAGAGGGTGGGAGAGGGAAGAGAGAGAAAGAGAGGGTGGAAGAAGGAAGAGAGAGAGAGAGAGAGAGAGAGAGAGAGAGAGAGAGAGAGAGAGAGAGAGAGAGAGAGAGAGAGAGAGAGAGAGAGAGAGAGAGAGAAAGAAAGAGAGAGGGTGGGAGAGGGAAGAGAGAGAGAGAGCATGGGAGAGGGAAGAGAGGAGAGATTGACAGCAGACAGAAAGAGAGAGAGAGAGAGAGAGAGAGAGAGAGAGAGAGAGAGAGAGAGAGAGAGAGAGAGAGAGAGAGAGAGAGAGAGAGTTATATAATAGATATTTATATATATAAAGAGTAAAATATCAGTAGTAAAGCAGGAGATAGATATATGACCCATAATATTGTTGGAGGGATGCTGTGGCAGGGGGTACAAGGTATTCGTTATACTTTTTATGCTTATTGTGTTCATTCCAATGATGAAGAGGCAGGGAACAGCAACTGATGTTCACCTGAGTGTGCTACGTTCTTTGACTTGTCGTAAGAGGTGTCATGCGGCGTCTTTATGATTGACTCAGTGAGATGAAAGGGCATAGGGGGATGGGTTCGGGTTTGGAGTTTGTTACTGAAACGATAAGCTGGTCAAATAAAACCAGAATTAGTTCTTTACAATTGTTGCTTCCCGTTGACAATGAGAAAAGGAAAAACAATCCTGTCAGTTGTTAGAAAGAATGAGCCAGTTTATATCAAATATCAGTAGACCAAATACTTTCAACTGAGTATCCTCAGACTTTAGGGGATAATATCCAATGACAAAAATAAAGTAAACGAGAGAGAGAGAGAGAGAGAGAGAGAGAGAGAGAGAGAGAGAGAGAGAGAGAGAGAGAGAGAGAGAGAGAGAGAGAGAGAGAGAGAGAGAGAGAGAGAGAGAAAAAGAGAGAGAGAGAGAGAGAGAGAGCATAGTGTCAGCACATGGAACAGTTGCTTGCTGCAGCATTGACCCCATCTCTTGCTGAAAACTCCTGCTTCAGCAGTTGCTTTCAAGGAACTTTCACTTTTAAAAAAGCAATTATTCCATCAGGGAATCACATAGGACATAGCCAAGCACTTCATATAATGCCATCTGAAGTACCTCAACTGAATGTCACATGAGCAGAGGAAGAAATTCTTGATGGTTGGGATTCATGGTCAAGATGACATTGAATTTGAAGATAGAATGCCATTATTGAATTGTCATTTTTATGAGACAAAACATAGCTTCGTAAAATGTAGACTCATTAAAAGTATGGTCATGTGTGAGTGATTACCTTTAACATGTCTCTGAAGAGTTGAATGGGTTGCTGTTTACAATATATCTGATAAATGAACCCTAGGTTTCCTTTGGTTTTATATTCTAGATGAACATGAATTGTTTTTTTGCATTCATTTACTTTGTTTTGTGGAAGCCTCAGTCATTTTGTCATTTTTCTTGTTTCAGTAACAATTGAGAGTTAATCTTTTATTGTACTGTGAGTTTTGGGGATAATATTGTGATTGAAAATTACCCTTATTTCCATTTGTTATTCTAACAAGACCTTTTCTTAGCATTCACCATGCCTTTGCCATTTTTAGTATTGCCAGTGTATAGAAGAAAAAGGTTGGGGGTGGGGGGCTGATTAATCATTAGTTTAGTCTGATTACACATTTTTACATCACTTTCTCTGGCTTTTTCAGCTACCATGACTGCGCTGGACAACATGGGAGAGGGCTCGACGCAAGGGAGCGGCAAGTCATCGCGTCTGTCGCTCCGGCAAGGTCGCAAGCGAGCCCTCAACTCGGACATCTCTCCGGCTCCAGAGCCCAGAACCAGCCATCGCTTTCGCACCTCCAGCTCAAGTGACACTGACGACAGAAATAAAGTGAGTATGAATGACATTACAGGAGAGACTGCATGATGGTGGCTTCATGTTGTTCCTGTTCATAATGATATAGTTGTTGGTAGGACCTGAGGTGAATGCATTTTGTTTTTTTAATTATGGTAGTATACCTATTTGTTGGGACTCTTCTATCTAACCCAAGGCTTTTTCTCTCTCTCTTTTTTCCTGCAGACACCACCAATGCTGCGCAAAATGAGCCTGGGGAGGAATGCAACAAACAGCAGCAGTCGGCGTACAAGTGGAGGCTCCTCCCAGGCCAGTGGAAGCCTTGGGGCAAGCACAGGAGAATTGGGGAATGGCGGAGGACGGGTCACAGGAGTTTGTCCTCTGGCCAACCTTGGCAACACCTGCTTCCTCAACTCTGTCTTGTATGCCCTGAGGTTCCTCCCAGGCTTCACCCACGACCTGCACCATCTTCACATGCACCTCCAGGCCGCAGGGTGGGTCTACTTGTTGGGCCAAGGGCTTCTGAGTCAGAGCTTGCTTTTATAGAAAGATGGCAGTAATAGCAGAGCCTGTTTTCTTTTTTGTATGTGAAGCTGTGGTAACAGCATATGTGACTTTGTATCATACATTTTTGTGCCTAACTTTCATATTTTCACTATTCATGATCTCTGTATTTTCTTATTTCTCTGCAGCAATCAGAGTGATGCCAACCTGGATCAGCGCATTCAGTTCCTGTCAGAGTTACATCGTGTCTTCGTGAGTCTTGGCCAGGAGGAGCGAGGACTGTCAGAGAGCAAGCGGATTCCAGCCTTCCAGCCCTACGATTTCTTAGAAGCCCTCAGGTAGAACGAGACTGACATATGACATAGGGACTTTAATCCAGGAAAAATGTAGCATAGTTATGTTATACTTTGAAAGAAGTTGATTGGTACTGTGAGAATTCCATCCTAAAACAATGAGAATGGAACATGCCACATTGTTCCTCAGTTAACCACGGAGTATGCATGTGGAAGAAAGACACCTGTTTTTCCTCTAAACCAGCAAGAAGATATTCAGAGATTATTTTGGCATATAGTCTTTTGTGTATAAGCAATTTTACAGTTTTTCCCCAACTTTTGCCTTGGTAAAATATAAAAAAAATTTATATCCCAGGTAATAGCCAGTGCAACCTTATTTTCAGAATTTGAATCTGAAAAAAGATTCAAACCCCCAAAAAAGATAATAGATGGAAAGAAAAATACATTTTAAATAAATCATAAACTTTTCCCTCTGCTGCATTTGTACATGTCATGATGTAGCAGAGTGTGTGGTTGCAGTCAGTGTTGGAATTATTATTTTCTCATTCTGTCCTAATCAGCCTCCCCCTGCAACCTGAGGCATTGAATTTGGCCCATTTTCATTTGAGACATGCTGATGAAATATGAAAACATTCTCAGACTTGACCTGTTAAAGTATCTTCTTTTTACATGAGAATTTATGTTTATCAGTTTATATCTGTTCCATTGGACTGACACTCCCACGCTCGTATCACCCCCAGAGTGGTAAACCCAATGTTTGAGGGGAACCGGCAACAGGACGCCCACGAGCTGCTTCACTGTCTCCTGGATCAGCTGTGCCACCTGCCTCAGGACTTACGTCAGGGCAAGCCTAATGGGGTGTTAGGGCCAGAGGCATCCAAGATGGAGCAGGAGGAGGAGCCAGGGTTCCCAGAGCCTAAGAGATTACGCCGCAGGTCGGAAAGGATTCAGGCGATAGAGGAGGACTCCAGCAAGGTGAGTGGAGGCAGAGGGATGTAGAGGCTCTGTGGAGGCTCATGTCTTATAGTGTAAAAGGATTGTGAATGTTTTTCATTTTTATCAAGATTATTTTACATTGTTTTATATATATCCAGTGCATGCCTTTATTTTTTACTCTCATCTGTATATTAAAAAAATAAATAAACAGGTAATAATTTGAAGATGTAAGCAGTGAAAATATACAAAACATTATAACAGCGAGGAAACCAAAAAATCTTACCCTTTAAAAGTATTCAGTCTTATTTGAAACAGATACTCTGTTCCTCTCCACAGGCTGTTGATGTTGTGGGCTCAAAATTTGTAGGGCGAATGTGCCTTGAAACATGCTGCTCCGAGTGCGAGCAGGTGACAGGCCGGGAAGAGAATTTCCTTGAGGTCTGTGTTCCTGTCAAGACCAAGGCCGATTTTGATGGTAAGCCTTAATGGCGTACTTTCACTTTAGGATATAATGATGTTCTTTTCAAGCCAGTATTATTTCTTGTCCTCTCAATTTTTTCACTTACTGTTCCCTTTAGTTGTCAGAAAGCTTGTACAGAGTGTGTTTATTTGTTGTTCTTTTCTTCCCCCATCACTCAAAGGTGTAAGAGTACTTATACTATAAGATATGCTCATAGATTGTAGATCCAAACATACTACATATATCAATTGTCTTACACAGAGGACGAGAACGTGAGTGAACCTCAGGTGTTTATGTCAGCACTGTGTGAGGAGGAATGTCTGCGCGACAACAACAAGTACTGGTGTGACCACTGTTTCCACCACAATGAGGCGCGTCGCTCGGTCCACTACTCGCAGTTGCCACACCACCTTGTCATCCACGTTAAGCGCTTTAGCTCCTACCACAGGTGGGGAGGGACAGGGATGTTCAAGAAAGCTTGCATGTAGACTCCTGTTGTTCTTAGTGCACTGATCTTGAAATATTTAAAGTCTCAGGTTACCTTTGTCTATCCTGGGATGATTCTTAGGTGTCTTGGAAAACCATGGAATGAGAATGACCTAACATGTTTGCTATGGAATAATTAATGAAAAACATTTTTTTTTTTTTTTTAATTAAGGACTTTTACATGCATTTTCATTCTATCTAAGTACCATACAAAAGATTTTAGAATGGCAAAACTCATCGATTTGTGAACTTTGAAACCTAAAGTTTCTTCACAGTTCTTGTAGGTTTGTTCATCTCTTGTAGATATTCTCATTCATCTTTGAAAAATTGGGTTTTTAACCTGAAACAGTTCTTAAGTACTATAAACTGTAGTGTTGATGTAGTGATACTTTTTTCAGGGAAGTTGCTACTTTTTTATAAAAGCAGAAGAAAGTAATTGCTTAAAATATTAACCTGTTGACTGAAGTAAGAAGCTGTTTAGAAGAAAAATCTTGTTATATACTAGATATCCAAAGAGTTGAATATGACAATGTAGGAGAGACCAAAAATTCTAATTGATTATCACAACTACTAGGATGGATTGCTAGAAGATAAGGAGGATGCCAGAACTGCTTCTATGATTCCTCTCTCTCTTCAGGAATATGTTCACTGCTAAGTGCAGTGAGGCCATGCCAGCACCCTTAGAGCTGTCATGCTTCTGTCGGGGATGCCTCACGGAGCAGATCAAAAAGCAGGCTCTGATGGAGCTGGCCAGGGATGACAAAGGATCCAAACCCAGTTCCAGTAGCAAGCTCAGTTCAGGCCACCTGCCATACCACTTGACGGCAGTTGTCTGCCACTTGGGTGCCACCCTCTCCTCAGGTCAGATCTGTGGTCTTCTATTTCTTCCAGCAAGATATTACCAGTCCTTTACAATGATATATTACGGATTATTCTTAGCGAAGTCTTAGTACACAGGGAATATAAAGGTCTTACTTGAAATTTAAAACATTTCATCTTCTTCCACCAGGACACTACTTGTCTTTTGTGCGTCTGAGTGCACTAGACTCATCAAGATGCCCAGAGCAGCAGGTTGCACCACCTTCTCAGCCAGTTTTTTCACAGCCAGTAAGCAGCACCAAAGTGGAGTGTCAGTGGATCAAGTGTTGTGGTCTGCAGCTCGACCACATACGTCCACTGTCAGGACTGAATGGCCACATGGGTATGTTAAGGACGTGGGTCTTTCTTCTCATGGAAATGACATATGGCTTTTTTTTTTCTTCTTCTTCGGTTTTAAAGCTCACTTTGATATAGAATTGATTTGTTAGCAGTAATATTTAAATTTAATTATTCAATTTTTCCACTGGCCATTATTGCAGACATAGAGGAGGATGGTAAAGCCAGTGAGAGGGAGAGTCTGTGGCTTGAGTGTGATGATGAGAAGATCAAACTTGTAAGCGCAGCAGAAGTGAGTGACATGATGCGGACCACTATCATCACCCCGTACCTTCTCTTCTACTCACGTCTCTGATCCCTTGACAGATGCTAGGTTGCATTGCATCCAGGGTCTCATCTCATCATCTCAAGCTCTTCCTTCTGGGATGCCCAAATGCGCTTGGGTGATGCGTAATTATGTGTCTCTTAGGGAATTTTAGCGCGTGACAGTAAGAGATATGGTCACAAAGATGATGCAGTATGAAATAGTGAAAAAATGACTGCCAATATTTCCCATGTCTTTCTGAAGCTCAACCTCAGAGGTGAGGATAGTGCCTGCATTCCCCAAGAGAGGGAATGAAAAAGAAAGTGATAGACAGCCACCAAGCACCCACTCACTACCTCCAACATCAGGTTCTGCTCATAGGAAGACCTAAACAACGCTATTCTCTCAAGGGTACCGGTGCCTACGCCAAACTTTCACAGTGATAGAGATTGTCCAACCTAGTGGGAGGGCAGGGCAAGCCTCCAAAGGAAAGGCAGCATACACACTTGTCAACAAGTGAGAGAGTAGAGGTCAGAAGAGGTCACAGGTAGAGTACACTGCTTACAGACACGGGCAGGACTCATTCAGGTTTGGTTCTCCTGTTTGGTAGAGGATTTTTATTTTTTGGAACAAATAGAATGGAAATGTTTCTTCTCCTTCTTTTTCTCTTTTATTTATCCAGTGGTGAAGCCGGTGAATGGAAGCAATTTGGGGAAAAAGGAAATTTTCATTTGATGACACAAGAAAATATAAGAGTTACAAGAAAAAAGTTTAGATAGAACATTATTAGTTTGAAGGAAAAGGAGAATTTATGCTTTTCTGTTATTCGAAAAGAAGTAATGAATTTTAAAAAGTAATGACTTCATATCAGTGGGATGTAGTCATCCTTTCTTTCAGTTCATGGTTATAAGGGGCCTATAGAGAGAGAAAATGTTAAAATCACATTTCTTTAAAAAATATATCCCAAAAAAATAAATAAAAAAGTTATATATATATATATATGTAGCACAGCCAGAAAATAGATCACTTTAGCCCAAACAAATTTGTGTCTTTACAACACAAAGTCCCTGTACTTGTTGGGTGGGAGGAGGGGCAGGCTAGATACTGGAAGTGCAAGTCGAGCAATGCTTAGCACAAACATTACCCTGTTGTTTACTGTAGTGTTCTCTTGTAAATACAAAGTTTCTTAATATATTTTTATATTAGATTTTTTGTCATACTGAGATGAACTAGTGATCACTGGTCATGATTACTAGGTGGCTTTTCACAAAAAGAACTTTTTTTTTTCCTTTTTTTTTCTTTTTTTCTTTTTTTTTTTCTTTTTTAAAGAGAAGGGAGGAAAGACCTACAAATGTTATTATGAAATGGTTGGAATACTCCCACATCATGCCATGAGCATATTTGTGGTTTGAAAACTACTCTTTTATAGACAGGCTTTACTGTAGAGTTTTGTTCTACCACATGGACTTTATGGGCACACTCCCAATCCCATTGTGGAAAACTTCAGAAATGAATTTTGGCAGCCGAGTTGCTGCAAGAATAACTTCACCTTTTTATACCAGTGGAAAACATATTCCCATGTTGTACCCCAGTGACATGAATTTCAATGTGATGCATATATGTATTGAAAATGCACTTTTATCTGTTGTGCTGTTTCTAAAATTGTTACATCAGGTGTAATGCATCTTGTCATTGTTATATCACATTAGTGCACCCTTAACAATTGTTTCTATAGCCCTGAAGGTCACATCATCTAAACAGGTGATCTACCATGTTAGCCTTTAATGGGTAGCCAGCTGCATATGCAGTGGTTTTTCATCTTTTGTCTCTAAATCGTCCAGCCCAAGAAAATGCTGTTTGTAGAGACCCTGCTTTTTTCAATGGCATAAAAAGGTTTTCCTGTTAAGGAACTGCAGAACCTTTGTCTCATGGACACTGTAACAATATTGTTACTGGCAGTTGCAAGAGGCAAGGTTCAAACCGACTTACATTCCGAAACAACTTGCTTGTACCGTAGGATCAATCTCTGAAACACGTCCTGAATGAAACACAGACTCCTCTTTCAATGTGATTATGCAACTGTTTTTTTTTTTTTTTATGGATCAATATAAAGCTTTGGCTAAGATAATCAGTTACAGTTTTGATACAAGACTAGAAATAGATGGAAGTTTGGCTTGATTATGGAGATGTTCATCTTGTATATTCATTAGCTACTATTACTACAATGCAGTGTTGAATAGCATAATTTATGGGGGAAAGCTTGTTCATCTAGGAGGGATAGAATTCACTAAACTAAAGCAAAATTCTAAAACCTTTGTTGCAACACCCACTGAAAATTCATTTCCCCGCACCCAAAAACTGACTTGCTGCAGAACAACACAGTAAAGCAAAATCTCTGGAAGATTCTTTTCTCATTATTATTGGCCTTTTTATTGTCTTACTTTTCGGTAACTTTGTAAACTGTGATGTGAACTATCATCTTTTGAGTAATTATTCTTTGCGATGCAGTTGCCTTAGGCTCTGCAATAAATGTCCCTTTACATGGGACATTAAGCAAGTTGCAAATCATGGCTCTTCCTCTTGTCCATTTGCAGGTAAATAATGATATTGGAGAAAAATAGAAATTTTTATTTCTAAAGTGACAAGGTATTAATTTTTTTCCCCAGTCTTTTCCATATTTATGTTGCAATGATGAAGGCACAGATCTGGTGTTAAGTGTTGCAGAAACTTCAACTAGGCTCTAGAATTACAGTTGTATAAGTGTTGCATTGTACAATTGACAAAAGGAAAGTCACACATATGTTATTACTGTAGAGCCAGTGATTTCAGAGAAGGGGTAGCCTCAGGGAGTTGGCTATGTGATGTAAGAGATTATTTAAAAAAAAAAAAAAAAAAAAAAAAAAGTCAGTTCAACAAGAATGTGGATATTGCTTCTGACTACTTTCAGCATCAAAATTTTGCCACCAGTAATCTGTGGGAAATCATTGTCTTCCAGGTTTAGGTTACCGTAGTTTAAGTCCGTCTTATTTTTGTACTGGCTAGTTTTCTTAGCAGTAGTTGAATTTTAGCCAGTGCAAGGTATATAATTAGCTTCATATTTATGGACAGATTGTAGCTTGAGGACCTTATATTATGTTCAAGTTCATCATTGGGATCTTCTGCTATAATGGTATTTATTTAGCATATGTGCACGTTCTTCATAGACATCTGCTTACATGTTCTACATTATTTTATTGTAGGGATTGTGGAGATATTGTACATAGATTTAAACTAAAAAGCAAAAAGATACTGGCTGTAGACCAACAGGGTTTTGATAAACAAAAGTTAACATTACCGTAAATGCCAGTTTGTAACTTGGGCTAACAGTTATCCAACAGCAGTGGATGGCTGTCTTGCACACCACAGTATTGGTCATGACTAACTGTTACAGCTCATAGTTGCCAAGCAGTACACCATCAGAGCCAAAGCTTCACACCAGGGACTGCTGAGAAGTGGTTGGTCGTGCTTCACAGCTAGTCTCTTTGTTGCTGTTGGGACATGCCTTCTCTTATTACACACCCATTTCCAGTTCCCCATTTATGTATCCCTGCATTCCACACCTGCCAAGCAGCATTTGTCTCATCACATTATCCAGTTCATATTTGTGAAGGTTTGTTATCCGTCCTGAAGTGATTATGTTATCATTATTATAATTGTTATTATTCCATGTCTAAATGTGTACAAGTTAACTTTCAGCAAACTTAAGCCGCAGGTCTTCAGAGTGTTTTATTAATATTGCTTTTGAGTGAAACAATTCACTGCTTAAAAATTCTACATTAAGTAAATGTTTCTACTTCAATTGGCTTGAACTTTTCATTCTGTTCTTTGTTCTCTGGAAGATGAATGAAACTATCCCCATTCCTTATACCTTTGTCATTTGAAGATAATTCAAGGCGAAATTGTGTACAGTGTTGGTAAGCATTTTCAAGTCGGATTCAGATACAATTTAATTAAATGAAAAGCCACAGTAATGTACATAGCAGATACATGTAGGTGAACATGGCATTTACAGGTAGGATTTCCAAATGAAATGCAAAATTAAAGGTTGGTTGTGTTACTAAGCTATTCTAATTCTGCAATAGTAGACCAAATGTTTTGTGTATCCTGTCTTGTTTTTTTTTCTTTTTGTACGTCTGAAGAAAATTTACAAAATGACTTTTTTTTTTTCAATTGCTTGAACAAGTCAGGAAGCAGATGACCAAGGCAGAGCAGGAACCTATTTGCTACATGCTTCTCTCACACCATGTCTCTTGATTGTGATGGAGTACCTGCATATTTGCTCATTGTAGTTCTTTGAATAACGTACCTGACCCACAAGCACCTGAGGACCATTATTTTTTTTATTTATTTTTTTGAGTTCTATTTCTCTGAGGATTCCTTCTCTTCTCTTTATCTTCATCCTCTCTTGTACATAGTATAATAAAGTGTGTCAACCTGGGGGAAGATTTTTGTTTACTTTCAAGCATACACATGACACTACTTCTGAGATCTTTTGTTTGTTAGGGGTCAGTTCGTATCATCCTGTATTGGTGTTATTTGTACTAAGATTACAAACAGAAGTGCCTTGCAACAAATCCATTTCATTTCTTTTGGCTGGTTATCCTCTTTCTACCATTCTACTTATTTAAATTGGTAATACTAGACAATCAGGCAACCAGCATATTTCCAACTCGTTATAAGTATATAAAAAATATAGATACTGATATATACATATTCAGTGTACTACTTCAGCCTCCATTTTCCTTGTACAATGTATACCACAAAACCCATCATAAAGAGACTGAGTAAGACTGTTAGATTTAGGAAAGAATAAAAATAAAACAAAACATCTTAAACATCAAATAATTTATTCTATCCCGTAAGCCAACAGAAAATTGTATCCTAGAACAAAAAAAAAAAATTGTTGGTACTATAGCATTAAGGTTTACATAAAAACTCTACAGTATTTACAGCAATGATGCTCCTTCCCTCACGACCTGCGTTATGAATTCTTGACTTGATACAGTGGAGCTATCTGCATAGAGTACCATGTGAAGTTGCTGCAAGAACATATCCTATATATATATATAGTGGATATTATATTAGTGCTTTCACATTTAGCAACATCAGGATGGTACAGTGTCAAAAACTGCCTTTTTATCTTCGGCAAACACCGTTATGTACACAAGATCAAACACAATCTCACTCGGTAACACTTCACTTTTTTTCATCATTACAAGTTTAAAATACCTGTAAACAGAGAGCTGAGGGGGTGATATACCAGTAAACCGCATAAAATCCCTCGCACAAAGAAATGAAACATAGACCCCCACTGAATATGTGTACCTACAGAAAATAGAGGCTAAATACATCACAAACCTAACATAAAGCAGCCCCCATGCCCTTGGATGGTGGCAGAACTGGGTAAAAAGTTCATGAGCAGGAAATGTGAAACATTCCTGTACACGGGAAAGCCCACGTGTAGCAGGAGGCACTAAACTGTCCTCGGGTATGGAAGAGGGTTAATATATTGTCCACATGGTAGCAAATTCTTCCTACAACACAACCAAGAGGTGACACTTCTACTTGTAAAATCTGCAATTGAAGGAACACTTTTGCCCCTACATCCTGGCGATGCAAACTTCTCCCTAACTGATGTGATTATAAGAACCCTAAATAGTGCCCAGAGAATGGCACTGGATGTGCCACTACAGAAGATACTAAAGCCAAGAAAAAATACATGGATGAAGAAAAAAAAAAAAAAAAAATGCAATGTATCTCAAGAAATATATAAAATTGGTATACTAACTTCTTCCATACAGAAGGTGTCCTACGGATATTTTCAAATTATCATTTTGATATTTATAGACGGCTTGTAATAGCATTACATGATATATACGTCATGCAAGCATTCTAATATACAATATATACTGGAGTGATTGCTTGCCACAGCCCCAAAAGGTATTGGTATATGGAGTGCTTAGTGTAGTCACTTAAGACTCACCAATATACATTACAAAAATTAATCCGTCATTTAAACTTTAATACTTCTATGTAAAAAAGTAAACAGAGGGAATTATAATGGTAATTTAAGTGTTAATGACCAACAGATCAGTTATTATGTTTTATCATAAAAAAGGGGTGATAATAATAGAGAACTTAATTTTGCTTATCTGAAAGACAAAGTGGGTTAAACTAGTAGTTACATGTTGACAATGCCAATAATTTACTTAAAACCCCCCAAACATTTACTTAGTGCAGTGAGAACAATTCTTTAACTTGCAAAAAAAATGTTTGTAATTTGAACATATTTCCCTGAAACAGTGGACCATGTACTGCCTTTATAGACATTTTTTGAGAAGTGTAAAACCTGCTATTTGCAGCAACTCTGTTGCAATACAAGTAGATTACTGTAGATGCAACGTCTCTATGATACCTGATAAGTCAGTCAAGTTACCCTCAATTACTGGCAACCATTTTCATTCAGTAAATACTATATTCATAAAAAGCTATTTGATGATGACAAAAATGTAGCAAGAAACAAAGATTAATTTAATTACATTTTATTTGTTAAATTCCGGGACAATTCAACAATTAGGGTTGAGAAGTAAAACTGTCTGTAGACAATCAGGCTATACATTTTTTTTTTTTCTTTTTTCTTTTTTACTAAGATGGGTAACTCAAACAATATATATAGACATCATTTTCCTTGCTTTGTTTTCATATGCTTCTACCTAACATGCCCTGGAGAGTACAGAGCACTCTATAAATGCTAGACGCCAGGCCACCTCCTTCAGCAGATCACAGAAAGAGCATAATAAGTGGCAGAGGTGAGGTCGTGATCTGTGGCACAGGATAGCTAAAATATCACACTGCATTGCCGGGGGACAGCTGGTACAGGGAGAGCAACACCCAGTCAATGCACACCTTTTTAGAGATCCCTCTGCACAGACAAAAAAAAAAGAAAAAAAAAAGAAAAAAAAATGATGGTATATTACTTTAAAAAAGGACATCGATGACAGGAAAATGTGTGGATTACCTGCATCGATCTGCTGTGACTGACAGCCGACAGATCAATCTTGGTCCAATGCCCTAAAATCCTACAGAGTTGGATCTCTAACTTTTTTCTCCCCTAATGAAGACATGAAAGACTTAAAGAGGGGGGGAAGGGCAGAAGGAAGTGGAGAAATGAGTTTAAAAAAATAAAAAAAAATAAAAAATAAAAAAAATGAAGAAAAAAAATGCTCAGACATTAAGCAGCAAGGAAAAGCCACTTGGCTACAATGTACAAATCTCAAAGCTTGACACTGGAACATTTTTTTATGTATTTTCTTTTTTTTTTTTTTCTTTTGAAGAATAAGCAAACACCCGGGTGCGTCCTTGGGTCGCAGTGAGTCTCCTTATCTTGGACTTAGTATAGACGAGAATCGCATTCTTTTTAACTCACTTTCCAGTTCACAACACAAAGACAGATATATTGTTAAGTATTTCCTAATGCTTGACATTTGCTGGTCTGATCACATGTGAATCACTTTCTAGAATGTATATCATGATATGGCGACTATGAACTTATCCTAAATTCAAGTAAAATAATAATAATAATAATAACAGTAATGATTATGATAATAATAACAATAATCATCCAAATAACCAGAAAGTAGGCAATCATCACAACAACATTTATAATTAGCAATGATGATGATGGTGATAAGTACTATATTCTCTTAGTACTCCTAAATACCATCAGTCATTCCATTATTATTACAGCTATCATTGTGACAATGGAAATGTACAACAGTCTAAATTGAGATGGATGGCTCTAATACCTGTGTGATAAAAATACAATCTAAACAGAAAGGGGCATGTTGAAGCAGGAGGGCTGGACTGTGAGGTGCCAAGCCCACACTCATAGAAGGGCTAAATGAGCAAGGATGACATGCAATACGAGTGATCCAGTCAGCAAAATGCAAGCCTTAGCATGAGTGTATCGCGAGGCTCAGATTATGGTTATCATTTTCTCTTCGAGAGCTACGGCAGGTTGGGCCTAGCACAGCTGATATTTACAGTGTGATCGGCAAAATAACGATTCCTCTTGCAATGCTGCAGCCTCCAGTTTTACGCGAGGTAACTGTAGGTGTCCTTCTGGCCATCTATTCTCTCTAAGTACTCCTTCTCAATCAGGATGTCAATACAGCGCTGAAAAAGATTTGGCATTACAATCTTGATATTGAACCATTTTCATGATAGTAAATCACACTAAAATATCACTCAATTACCCCTCAATCCATCATTGAAGACCCATACATCCCTGGGAAAAGCCTCACCTTTATAGTTGGGACCCGAGGCTTGAACCTGGGAGTCAGCTGATTCAGGACTTCCATGAGAAGCTGCTGATGTTTACATACTTTCCTCATCTTCATGATGCGCACAATGGCAGCCTGGATGAGGAGCTTGCGGTCCTCCTCTATGTGTTTATGGGTCAGTTCTTGTTCAATCTGTGAAGGAAGGACCATACATGCTTTAGGAGGAATGGAAGAGAGATAAGAAATGAAATGGATTGGGAATATCACAGAAAAGGACAGAAAAAGATTTGGGTACAGGTATAACTTAAGAAAAAGAAAAAGCAATAATAAAAGTGGGAGGAGGAGAGAATAAAGACTCATTTTCAAACAACAACTACCGCAAAGTTTCTCAGCCACAAACCTTCATTTCTGTCTTCATTGGTACGTTGATGTTTACTCTGAGTTTCTTATTCTTATATCCCAGGAACAGGTTGACTCTGGAGTCAGGGGAGATGTCCTCCTCATCCTCAGAGATGAGGAGCTTGCACTTGAGAAGGATCTGGACAACCTGCTGAAGGATCTCTAAGGATATGCCTGTCATCTCCTGCCAAGGTAATTTTTTCATTAATATTGGTACGAAAAGGTAATAAAGGTATTAAAATACCTCAGATACATAAGTCTTTTTTGCAATCAGGAATCCACATTCTAAAATGGCTAGAAACAAATGCATTTGCTTTTCCTGAGATGTATCAATTTTTTATACTTTATCCTATTGGTAATATACAGCCAATGGTCAGGCCACACCTATAGCCGTCATAAAACCAACTCATCACTCTGGGTACAGTTATAGCTGTCGCAACACACTAGAGTGAGTCAAGCAGAAAGTTTCGCTAAATGTAGTGGACTCCTGGGCCAAACAGCAGCACGGTTACCAGATATCACCGGAGTCAGTGACAAGATATGATACCATCATTGATGGGTTAAGACCAATTTAACCCCTGAATACATGTTCTTTACTGGATTTTCCCGCAAATGTAATTGTATCAAATATAATTGATAAAACTTTCTTAATAAAATTATCAATCTGGTGCTTAACCCCTTGGTAACAGGTGAAGAAAACTAAAAAAAAAAAAACTCTACACTCTGGTGATCAATGGCAACGTGCTGACTTTGAGCGTGGGAGTTCGGTACATCGAGTCAAATCACCGGCTCGTAGCGCTTTAGCGCACTGCTGTGGCGTACAGCTGCACACCACATTTCAAGTGGTTTGTTTTGACGTCTATAGACATGACCCGTAGTTAACCCAATGGCGCCGGGTATAGAAAATTAAAAAAAACTCTATGCTCTGGCGAACGGCGGCAGCGCGCCGACTCTGAGCGCGTGAATTCGGTACATCAAGCTGAATCATTGCCTTGGGGCGTTTTGGCGCGGCGCCGCTGCGGACAGCCGCACACCTCACATCGGGCGTATTGTTATGACGGAGATAGCCGTGACCCGTCGCCATTGGGTTAAGGGGTTAAAAAAGTAACCAAATACCATATTAATCTTCATTTAGGCCTACCTGTAGATGTCCAACTGTCCATGATACAGCAGTGTTAAACTGTAGTAGGACAGCCATTTGAAATGTTGAGGCTTGTAGGGTATACCTAAATAAAAGACAAAATATTGAATGTACCAATGACCAGACCTTGATTAAAGCTTCATAAAGACAAGAACCTCAAACGGATATTGATCAAAGAAAGACCGAGTTTCTTACCTATTCTTGAAGCAATTTGTGACAATTTCTCCCTTTGAAAGGTGGAATAACCAATTCAACTTTCGACCGCTGTGTTGACTGGAGTAGAACGTGGTGAATCTTGATACACTGCGCTCCAGCTGTCAAAACAAGAGATTAATTTTACAGATGCAAAATGGTGTTGATAACTCGCAAGACCTTTGATCCTGCACACAAATATTGTATATCCAAGAGAATGTTTTTAATGTTTCACAGCAAACTCCCTATCCTAAATATTTAACATATAACAGTTCTATCCCTGAGGCCCACTAGAGGCCCTTAGACTCACCTCATGGGGTAACGTAAAGCTCTGTGACTGCTGGAAGGGCCATGACCCTGACGAGAGCACCTGGATGGAGAAGTCGAGGTCCAGAGGTTCATTACTGCTGATGAGATGTTTCCTAAACTGATCATTGAGATCCTTTGAGACCCCAATATCCTGTTAAGAAAAAAAAAAGGGAATTTTTCTTTATTAGTGTTTGGAATCTTATAATGGGAAGGTATATTTCTAAATTGAGTTCTAAAAGATACTACTCCTTGTAATCGATATATAAAAGACATTCACTCCCGTGAAGTTAGCAGGTTGATCTGCTCCACTAGTGCAGCAGAACTTGAAGCAATTCACAGAAACAAACAGAGGTGACCATAACAGCCAGTAAACATGTATCTGATACCTCCCATTCCAAGATTTTCATACCATCCACTCACTCACTAAAAACACATCCAAGACCCGTTTCCTTTTTACCTGGAACATGCGTTGTAGCTTAGAGGTATATTCGAAACCACACGCCTGCTTCAGCTTGGATATCATGGAGGCTTCGGCGTCATCACTGGCAGACATGTGCTGGACCAATCTCTTGGCTAACATCTTACTATAGAACTTCTGGAATACATCCTTATCTTCTATGTACTTAAAGACAATCATCACCTGTGGAGAGAGAGGAAAATAGAATGCACATAACTTTGCTAGACAAGACACGAATTGCCATTTGACCGTGTTCAATTTAGACTACAGAAATGCCTGACTGATAGCTAATTTTGCCTCTCTGCCTACCTGATTAAGCGTATCTTCTAACTCTGCCTCCTCAGGGTTCTTGGAGGACTTCTTAAGTAGCAAATCACAGTACTTGGCCAGAAGCTCTGGAGACTTTGAAGAGGAATTTGGGTGCTTGGTGACATTGTTGTTGTTGATGAACCGACCACAAGCTTTGTCCAAGGCAGCCACAAAGCCTGTGTCGTTGTTGAACGCCGTCAGCACCAGAGAATTGTACTTGCGGTGGACCTCTAGGATTGTCTGGACGTAAACTTTGGGGTCCTGCGGGCAAGAGATACAATCACTCCACTTAGATCACGAAAGAGAAACTTATGAGTGTTTGACATCTCTTCAAGTCATTGTGCCTTGGGTTATTGAAACAATAACCTGGCAGCAATATTACACATGCATTTATCAGAAAGCATGTATAAAAACTATTCTTAATCTGCCCATCTGTGAAACTCTGCTATCCACAAAACTTTTATATGAAAAGAAAAAAAAAAACCTTTTGCAAACTTACGTTGACTGCCGTCTCTCCACAACGGTCAATGGCAGCCAGACCCTGGTTTGTAATATGTTGCTCCAGAAGTGTTCGCAACTCCCGCAAACCATCAGGTATTCTGTGTGAAATGTATCAGTTAGTACAGTCTCAGGTTTACTGTAGAAAACAATGTGTATCACTTCCAACATTACTAAATTCTCTTAAGGTTGAAATTAACAAAACCTACAGCCTTTTAACATAACACTGTGCCACAAGTTTCAAATAATTCCACAACCTAGGCCTTACACTAAGAAAATGAATAATTATATCAGTTCACCTTTTCTAAGTTTCAATCAGGAAATAACACTACAATACTTTGGTCTATAACTCAATGGTTTTAAGGCCATGCACTATGGTTTTGAATCCTTAACTTTTGTTTACACACAGCCAGCCAATCTGTTCTCACCTGTTTACCCCATTCCTTGATTTTTAGGGAAAAAGATATCTATTTCTATTATCATCATCGTCAACATCGTTATTATTATTGTTATCATTATCATTATTATAACATTATCAAAATAATAACAGTAATGAAAATAAAAACTTCTTTAAAAAATTCAAGGAATGGGATGCAATGATGAACTAGTCCTGATAACTGACTCCTCGGTGATGCATTTGAGGAGCTATCTATACGTACATAAAATTTAATGTTTACACAAAAACTCAGTGGACAATGTATTTAAAATACTTCCAGCATCAACAGCTTAACCCATTACAGACAGGTGAAGAAATTAAATAAAAACTGTACACTCTGAAGTTTAATGACAATGAGCCGACTTTGAGCACGGGAGTTCACTACATCAAGCCAAGTGCCCTGCTCTTAGCACTTTGGTGCTTCGCCACAGCCTACAGCAGCACTCCACAGATCAAGCAGTTTGTTATGATGCTGAAAGGCATGAAAACAAACCACTCGAAATGTGGCGTGCAGCTGTACGCGGCAGCGGTGCACCAAAGCACTCCGAGGCGGTGATTCGGCTTGATGTACTGAGCTCCCGCGCTCAAAGTCGGCTCGTTGCCGTGTTTTGCCAGAGCATAGTTTTTTTTTTTTAGTTTAATTAACCCCTGTCACTAAGGGGTTAATAAAGAAAATTAGAAGAATGAATTCAAAATGAATACATCTGAAGCAAATGGGGATGGGGGTGGGACGAAGGGAATGAAGAAAACATGGGGGAAAAAAAAAAAAAAGAAATGGCACGAAAAAAGAAACAGCAGAGCAAAACCAGACATGACAGTTGGTGAGAGCAATAAGCCAGTAAGGAATATGTAACTACACACCTTGACACAAGCTGATACATCCTAGCAAGGTCCTCATTCTTGTCATCATTCAGCAAGTGCTGGAACTCATTGTGGAAAATCTCAAGGTGCTTCTCGATGAGCACCTTCTCACACGTCTTCCCTAACTTCTCTAGGGTTGTCTCATGGAGGTACACCTGGACTCTCCGCTGCTCCTCAAGCAGTCTCGTCTCAGCCTGAAAGCAAACAATTTGTTGACCAAGATTGTTCTTCACTTTTAAAATGGATTTTTAATTTTTTTTTGCTTTGGAAGAAGTTTTCCAATTCTAATATCCAAAATTGGATATAGGTATATATCATCAACTGCTCATAATTTTAAGACACTTTCATTTACAGAACCATGCATCAAAAATACAGTTAGTACAGTATTTAAAAATATATTTGATCTCTCATATGCAGAAGCCTCTCTTTCAATAATTCAGTTTGATTAAAGTCTACTTTATATAACTATATCATATGATAGAAGTGCATGCACTACATCCAATCGCATCTCAGAAATTCCATCCTTTGCTGTAACAGGAACAAATTTCATTTTCTAAATTTTATAACTATAACTAACAACTCAACAGAGGTAAGATATATCCTTTTACCTTTTTCATATATTCAGTGACTGGGTTGTTTCGTAAGAACTCTGTGCTTTCCCGTGTGTAGAACCGTTCTGTGTCCTCCAGGAAGGTATTTTCAAAGGACTCTCGGTACACGGACAGATTCTGGCCTCTTGCACTTGGTTCATCTTCATTGAGACCTTTAAAATATAAATATAATGTAGCTTAAGCCTATAATAGTGGTTCCAGAAATTTCTGGGTATCACTCATTCCGGTGACTTCTGGCAACCATCTAGCCTTTTGGCTGGGGAGTCCACTACGTAAAGTGGAACTTCCCACTCAACTCGCTTTCATGAGTCATGACGTCTATAAGAGGTTAACCCAATGGCGACGGGTCACGGCTATCGCCGTCATAACAATACGCACGATGTGCGGCGTGCGGCTGTCCACAGCGGCGCCGCGCCAAAACGCCCCAAGGCAATGATTCGGCTTGATGGACCGATATCACGCCCTCGGAGTCGGCGCGCTGCCGCCGTTCGCCAGACCGTAGAGTTTTTTTTAATTTGCTATACCCGGCGCCATTGGGTTAAAGTACCATTCCATAAAAAAAAAAAAAAAAAAAAAAAAATTCCCAATGAGTCTCAGAATTATCAGTAACCCAAAATTTAACTTCATATATGGTTTAACAACATTAATAAATTCTTATCACTATACAGACAAGAAAAAACTTCTGTTTATCTCATCCCTATGCTGTGTGTTGAAATGTTCTGTTAGAACCACAATACCTGGGCCTTACCTAGTTCAACATAGCAGTTCATAACACCTGACACCAGTCTCGTATTTATTGTTTCTCCATTTCTTTCTCGTTCAATAAGTTTTAAGACGGCATTTGTAACCTAAAAGAACAAATAAATTTATATCAGTATATGCATGAAGTAACAATAAGCAATCTCAGCCATAGTTCAAAACAAAAGTATGAAAAAAAATTTGTTTATGCCCAAAGTATCAAAACATCACTACAAACCTGTTTATTAAGTGGCTGGAATAAGTGATCTCGCCACGTGACCAGGGCAAGCTGATAGATTTCATAGATACCCTTGTGTCCCTCATCACATTCTCGCTTCACCCAATGACGATTTAGATAAGCACACACACCATTCAGCACCTGGGCAGGGAGAAAACATATAAATCACAGTGACAGACCAAAAGTTCCTGCTGATCATACAGACATGAGAAGTCTTCAATGGTCACTTTCAACAATCAGCAAAAGATACTAACCTTACTGGAGAACTGATATTCCTCCCACTGCTTTGTGTAAAACCGAAGTACCTCCTCGTCCATCAGATCCACTCCATCCTGTTAAAGGTAATCAAGACTGTTAGTCAATTGAATTTATGTGCTGAACCATTAATTTGGAAAGCTACACAGTTTCTCTAAGGGCAAAAGCATGGAATACACTTCCATTCTATAAAAAGTAATCACATCTTTTAACATATTCAGCACAATGCTTTCCAAAGTAGCAACTGAGGTACTTCTCATCACAAGGAACCAACTTACTCTCAACACTTCAAATACAAGAAAGGACAACAGTATGACTTACTTTCATGAGTGTGAGGAGATATGTCTTTAAAAAGTCTTTAAGGCGTTTGTAAAGTTCGAGACCCACGAACTGTGCTCCTCCGCCAGCCGCAGTGCTCTTTTTGACGCGAGGACCGCCTCCACTGCTGCTTGATTTGGTCGACTGTTGGTGAACCTGTGCACGGGATAAACAGGAATGTCATGCATAAAATCGGCTCTAAAACACACCTGAGCACCACACAAAGTCCCATGGATATGCCATGGTGGGGGACATTATTATACAAAGGATATTTCCTGCTATATGCATATATTCATATATACAATTTTAGTGTAAAAATCCTTGGTAAATTAGTTCCTTACCGATGTGCAGTAGTTATAGACATGTGTGTATAACTGCATGTATCGAGGCCTAGACATCTCTTGGCTATTGTAGACCTGAGAAGGAAAAACAAAGTCATTTTCCCATTAGTAACAAAATAGCCATAACAAAAGGTATAACAACGATAACTATTCAAACAGTACTTAAATTCAAGGTTGCACAAACTTGTTTCATAACCA
>NC_061846.1:18721002-18736002 GCF_019202785.1 Penaeus chinensis | reverse complement strand
AATTGCTAATCTCAGGGAATGACCAATTCTCACTGGCAACATCACAACGGCATGCCAGAAACCTTAACAAATACCAGCACAGGGTGTACACACACACAGACAGACAGACACACACACACACACACACACACACACACACACACACACACACACACACACACACACACACACACACACACACACACACACACACACACACACACACACACACACACACACACACACACACACACACACACACACACACACACACACACACACACACACACACAGCACCAGCACCTCAGCATAAACCTACGTTCAAGACCTCTTAACAGTTTAAAAGGCAAGAGACTCCCTTCTACATACACCAATAATATTCCAACTATGAATTTCCTGTCTATCCCGAACCATGCAACAGAACATGGTTCATGGAGATTTAGGGAAAGAAAAAAAGAAAAGAAAAAAAAAGAAAAAAAATGTGGTTTATGACTGTGTTAACTCTCAAACAGATATTTAAAGGATAGTGAATATTGATTGTTGTATGTCTTGTTGTTGCTGCATGTGAGCAAGATCGAAGTAATATTCAGCAATACATAAAATGCAACTAAGAATACAGAGAAGAAACATGAAGAAGAAATACAGAAGAGAACTATGGAGGAGAAGACATACAGAAAAGAGAAAGCAGAGGAAGAGAAGGAGGAAGAGGAGGAAGAGGAGGAGGGTAGGAGGAGGAGAAGGAGGGTAGGAGGGTAGGAGGAGGAGGAGGAGGGTAGGAGGAGGAGTAGGAGGAGGAGTAAGGGAGGAAGGATGAGGAGGTAGATGAGGAGGAAGGAGAGTGGAAGGTAGGAGGAGGGAAGGGGAGGAGGAGGGGGAGGGAAAGGTAGGAGGAGAGGAGAGGGTAGGAGGAGGAGGAGGGAGGAGGGGAGGGAGGGAGGAGGGAGGATGAAGGGAGGGAGGGGGAGGGAGGAGGGTAGGAAGGAAGGAGGAAGGAAGGAGGGGAAGGAGGATTCTTGGACTGCGGCGGCTCGGGACGGGCGGCGTGTACTTGCGGCGGAGGCTCTTCCGTCTCTCGGCTTGCCCCTCTGCTTCGGTCCTCGGCCTTAGCGCCTTCTTTTTCGCCCGTTTTTTCTTCTTTCGCTTCTTTCCTCCCGCGCTGCTCTCCCCTTCTTCTTCCTCTCTTTCTATCCGTCTTCCTCCTCTTCTTCCTCTTCTTCTTCCTCTTCTTTTTTCCTCTTCTTCCTCCTCTTCGCTTTCTTCTCTTCTTCTCTTCCTTCTTTTCTTCTTTCTTTCTCTTCTTCTTTTACTTCCTCTTTTCTGCCCCTTGTTTCTTCTTCCTCTTCTCTTATTCTTTTCCCTCTTCTTCTTCTTTCCCATCTTCCCCTTCGCTTCGTCTTCTCGTTCCTTCCCCTTTGCTTCTTCTTTTGCCTTCCCCTTTGTCTCTCTTCCGTCCTTCTTTCCTCTCTTCTTCTATTTTTCTTTCCTCTGCTTCTCCTTCGTCCTCTTCTCCTCCCCCCCTTCCTTCTTTCTTCTTCGTGGGCCTTTTTTCTGCCGTCTTTCCCTCTCTTCCCTTTCTTCTTTCCTCTTCTTCTCCCTCGTCCTCTTCCCTCTTTCCTCGTTTTCCACTTGCCTCTCTTCTTCTTTCTTCGTTACCCCTCCTTTTTCTTACTGCCTTCTTCTTCTTCCTCTTCCTTCTCCTTTTTCCTTCTTCCTCTTCCCTTCTTGCCCTTCTGCGTCTTCTTCGCTTCGTCTCTTTTCGTCTTCTTCCTCGGCCTCTTCCTTTCCTCTTCCCTCTGCTCTTCTCCCTCTGCGCTTCTTCTTCCCCCTTCTTCCCTTCTTCTTCTTCTTCTTCTTCCTCCACCCCTCTTCGTCCTCCACTCCCTCTTCGTCCTCCACTCCTCTTCCTCCCCACTTCCTCCTCTTCCTGCTCCTCCTCCACTTCCTCCTCTCCTCCCCCACTTCCTCCGCGTCCTCTCCGCCTCCACTTCTCCTCTTCCGCTTCCTCCTCCACTCCTCCTCTGCCCCTCCACTTCCTCCTCTTCCTCGTCCGCCTCCACTTCCTCCTATCCTCGTCCTCCCCCCACTGCCTCCTCTTCCGCACCCACTTCCTCCCTTCCTCTCCCCTCTCCACTTCCGCCTCTCCTCCTCCACTTCCTCCTATGCCTCTGCCTCCTCCACTTCCTCCTCTTCCGCTGCCGCCTCCACTCCTCCTATTCCTCGCCTCCTCCACTTCCTCATCTCCTCGCCTTCCCCTCTGTCCTCCTCGTCCGCCTCCCACTTCCTCCTCTGCCTCGTCCTCCTCCACTCCTCCTCGTCCGCTGCCCCCCACGCCCCTCGCTCCCCCCCACTTCCTTTCCTCGTCCGCTTCCTCCACGTCCTCCTATTCCTCTGCCTCCTCCACTTCCTCCTCATCCTCCTCCACGTCCTCCCTTCCTCTTCCTCCTCCACGTCCTCCTCTCCTCCTCCACTCCTCCTTGCCTCGTCCTCCCCACTCCTCCTCTTCCTCTTCCTCCTCCACGTCCTCCTATTCCCTCTTCCTCCGTCCACTCCTCCTTTTGCCGCCTCCTGCCACTTCTCTTCTTGCTTCTCTTCTTCTTCTTCTTCTGCTTCTTCTGCTTCTTCACTAACAGACCCCCCCAGCGACACCACCACACCCTCCCACCCCCACCCCATCACCATCACCAGTAACAATGTACAACAATAACATGAACAATAACACACCCCACACCCCCCCACCACCACCACCACCCCCCCCTCCTGCCACAACACGCCCCCCCCGCACCACCACCACACAACCCACCTCCCCATCCCCGGCACCAACATCCCATGCATCATCACATCCCCCCACCGCCCAACCCCACGCCCCCACCCTGTACAAATACGACGACCACAACACCAACCAAGGTAACCCTCCCACTACCCACTGGTCACGTACCCTCCCCTGCAATACAAACAGTACCCCACACTCCCTCTTGGCCATGCACGATTACCTGGCCTCACTCTCCCCTCTTCACCCCCGGCTGCAACCTGTTACATTCCACCGCTCTCCACTTCCTCACCCCTTTACCCTCCCCCTTCGCACACCTCACCGGCTCTCCTCAGCCCATTCTACTCCCTTGAAGGCTTTGTCGAACATCAACTGTGCAGATACCAATTGGCCCGAATTACTCACTAACAGAACACTTTCCTTGGGATGAATGGAGGGCCGTGGTTGCAGGCTCTTTGTGCTGGGGATTAATGGTTTGGTTCCACACACAGATTAACAAAGCTGATTGCCCATACCTTGATGTCAAGTTCACCATTTCATGACATGACATAATATATTTACAATGTCTGCATTTATAAAGACATCATCAGCCTGCAAGGGCTGTAAGTGCAACCTTTCCACAAACACAGACTCTAAAACAGCATGACTGTCAACCTCCTCATGACAATGCAACATGGATACAGACAAACAAATATGCAAAGGAACAAATGAAAGCACTGGCTCTAAGGCCTGCCCAGTCTCCTCTGGTTTCCTTCCTCAACTCTCAAATTCTATCTCAAGGAAGAATCCTGTCTGTTTGCCCAGTGCTTCCCTTTGGGGAGTCAAAAAGCTTTAACAAAAACATTCTAATTTTCCACACAAAAGGACCTTGCCAGTCATATTCAGGCTTGCTTGCACATATTTATGCAAGGACAAGTCTGGATGGACACAAGAATGGTTTAGGAAAGAGAAGAGGGATAAAGGAGTAAGAGGAAATGAGGATAGGCAAGAGGAAGAAGAGACAAGAGGGAAAAGCAGAGAAAAACATGAGGATAAAAAAAAAAGGGGGAGATAACAACGAGAAAAAAAAAAACATGAAAGAAAGAGAAAGACAAGGGAGGAGAAACGAGAAGGAAAAGCAGAGAAAAAAAACAATAAAAAACAAAAACAAAGGGAGAGAGGAGAGACAACGAACGACGGAAGAGAAAAAACTGTAAGAATGTCTGCCAATGTGCGTGTGTACATACATACGCATGAATAAGAATGGCTAAGTGCCTGCGTGCATACATCCACTGAAATATTGTCAGCAAAATCCTTTCATTGATTAGGGCAAATACTCCCACCAGTTGCTTTAATATTCCCTCACTCTTCAGTACAAATATGCAATACTCATTTAACTCTCCCTTTCATCAAGAAATGAAGGTCATGGTGTATTAGCAGTAAACAAATAGTTTCAAAGAACTAACAAAGGATTGACTTATCTAAACTTAATATTCCCGTGGTGCAATAATAGTTAAAGAGGTTATTATTAACAATGGATCATACAAGTAGAAACAAGAATTAAGAATAACCAATATCACTCTTAGCTAAAAAGTTTAATCTGCTGAAGAAAAGGCCTACAGCAAAATGAGAAATCAATAGTCAAAACATCGACGCTCTATTGCCAACTCATGTAGCGCAATGTATTGCTCACAATGGGGAACATAACAATACCAGCCTCATTTGTGTTTCAATTTTTACAATAATAATCAGTGATCATATTGATTACAATAACACTGACAACAACAACAAAAAAAAAGAGACAATAATAATAATGATTATAGAATTATTTTTTTTTAATATAACCATAACCACAACAACAACAACAACAACAACAACAACAACAACAATAATAATAAAAATAATAATAATAACAACAATAACAACAATAAAATAAAAAGAACAAAAAGAACAAGAATATAACCACAACAATAATAATAATAATAATAACAAAAAATAATAACAAGAACAAAGATGATAACAACAACAACAACAATTACAACAATAATAATAATAATAAATAATAAATAATAATATAAAATAATAATAATAATAATAAATATAATAATAAATAAAAATAATAATAACAATAACTAATAATAACAACAATAACAGCAATAGCAGTAACTAATAACAATAACAATGATGGCAACAATAGCAACAAGAAATAACAATATCACCATCATTATCATTATCATTACCATTACCATTACCATTACCATTACCATTACCATTACCATTACCATTATCATTATCATTATCATTATCATTATCATTATCATTATCATTATCATTATCATTATCATTATCATTATCATCAACATCAACATCAACATCAACATCAACATCAACATCAACATCTTCAACATCAACATCATCAACATCATCAACATCATCAACATCATCAACATCATCAACATCATCAACACCAACACCAACACCAACACCAACACAACACAACACAACACCAACACCAACAACAATAATAATGATAATGATCTGGCTGAAGTCCAGGGGGACAGGAATATGCCATCAAGCAAAAATTTAGTTGAGGGCTGGAGTGACAGGAATAAGCCATCAATAAAAGTTCTACTGAAGGCAGGTGACTGACACAAGAGCACAAAGGTCTTGGAGGAAGATGAGACTTCGGAGCCTATTCCTGCGCACCTTGATCAGCAGTGAAGGGTGTGTTACCGAAAACTGAACAACGTGAAAATATCAATCTCGCCATCATGAGCATTTCAGCTAAAGGCCAGGGGTGGCAAGAATAATTTACCATTAGTGCATATAGCTCATGGAGGGTGATTAGACTAATTTGGCATGCAGGAAGGGCTTTTGCATTATTCCCATTGATAAATTAATGTGGAATGTCTTGTGAGAGATAATTGGAAGAGCACACGCTCCAGGGAAGACACTATTCCCATGCTCATGATCCTATTCCGGGCCAAAGTGACCAGCAGTGCAGGTTGTATTACAGAAAATTGAATATTACCATAAAAATTTGAAATGACGCAAATAAAAAAATGTTGCTTATTGTTATTATTATTGCATTGAGTTCTGAACTACCTACAGAGATAACATGGAGTTTGTGTGAGGATAGCAATCTATTACCATCTGGGTAACTCAAATCAAATGACAAATATGGGCATTGGAAAATGCCTAATACCCATATTATGGGTGCACACATGAGGCCAGTGAAGCAAACAGATCCAATGGATTGATAATATTGTTGTTATAGTTATTATTATTATTATAGTTGCACCTGCAGCTGTAGTTGTAGTTACTATTATTCTTGTTGTCATTGCTCATGACTAAAAAATAACACATAATCTACACTTAAAATAGGTTTAAGCTGAAGTGTAGGCAAAGGCTAGGTTATTTTACCGTAGACTAGGTTGTTGGTTGGTTGACAGGTAATGAAAATTGACAGATCATGTGAACTTGACAGGTAATGGGGACTTGGCAGGTAACAGGGACGTGACAGGTAGTGGGAACTTGACAGATAAGGGGAAATTGACAGGTAATTGGGGACTTAACAGGCAACTGAGACTTGACAGGTTACAGTAACTTGACAGTAACTATAGTAATTTGACAGGTAATAAGAACTCCACAGGTAACAATAACCAGACAAGCTATTCTATCATCCTCGTCATCTATGTAACCTTGAATAACTGCACTTTAAGCTAAAAACAATACACTTGAGTAGTCTTTCTACACATGCAGTCTCCTCCGTATGAATGCCTTCACTTCCATCATTCCTGAGCCCATTACATGTGATATTTCTCACTCATGGGTTTCTTCAAGGAAGTTACACACCTTAGGAGATTACCTTGTCTTATCAAATTCCACTAAGTATTTTATGACTAACAAGTCCTCAATCCCAAAAATGCATTAAATCCTCAAACAAAATGACAAAGTCTAATGAGGTGAGGGCAAGAACCAAATGCCTGTGGGAGCTGGGAGCAGAGGTTAAAACTATTCAGACACATCAACAGGTAAAAAAAAAAAAAAATCTTTGCTGAAGAAAGAACTAACACCTTTCGTAGTTCCAGAGCACTTGGCTGCAGTGATTCCTTGTGAAATACAGCCTGCCAACCCATTAATACTGGTCTCATACTGTAATAACTAGCCTACATAGCCACTTGTTTCACCCTGTGGGGGTTATGAAACACAAGTCAATCTAGTACTTGTCTTCCCAACAAAGCCCCAAGCCCACTACTGCTACTAACCATTACAACTCAACAAGGTAATCACGTGTATCTTCCTAAGCATGTCCTGTTCAAATGTTTGATATTTCTATCCTTACTACAGAATAAAGGACATCACAACACACACTGGGAACACAACATTAAGGAATATGTGATGGCATTAACAAACCGCACAAACTAGCATTAAAGCAGTTTCTTCTGGTAATCTAAAACAGGACCCAATAATAAATACCGGAAAATGCAAGTAAAAATCCTAAAAAATATACAGGACAGCACTGACAGATCTAAAGATAAACTGTTCTGGCAACAGTTAATAAATCTCCATATTCTGACCTATAATAAATCTCCATATTCTGACCTATCTCAAGCTCGTCCATCTTCCTGGGAATTTACCATCATCTAGGGAACCAGTCCGAGCAATATCTGGCCATTCGCTTGTGGACATAGGGTAGATAATTACACTTACATAAACAAGCAAGATATGAAAGAGTAGTTTTCCCTTAAAAAACTAAAACATACATAACCAATACAAATAAAAGACTGGTCATTTCATCTAACAGAATTCTCATCCCGGCAGGCCTCTTCAGACTTAAGACAAATAAAATAAAAGTAAAATAAGGCCAAAACAAAACCTAATGATAGAAATGATGCAACATTATAAGAAGGAAAACAGACATTGTGCAAAAATAATACTATACAATACAATACTATTAATATTTTGCATGTAACTATGGCAATAATAATAACAATAATACTAATAATAGAAAATATAAAGAAATTAAAAAATAATAATAATAAGAACAATGTTATTAACAATATCAAAAACATTGTTATATTCAGTTGGTATAAATGTTAATTTTGATGATGATGTTATTGTTGATGATAAAGTATAATAACAATAGTAATAGTAATTACAATAATAGTAATAGTAAAAGTTACATTAATAATAGCAATCACAACAGAACTATGACTATGACTAGTAGTAGTAGTAATAATAATAACAAACAGTAGTAGTAAAAATAATAATGATAATGATAATGATAATGATAATGATAATGATAACAGTAACAATAATAATCATAATAATAATCTCTACTATTGTTACTATCATCATCATCATACTACAACTACTACTAAAAAAACAATAATAATAATACTAACAAATACTATTATCATTATTGATAATGTACATAGCAGTGATGATTATAGAAATGATAATGATAAAAGTAATATTGACGATGATGACGACAATAATAATGATGATAACGATGATAATAATAATAATGACGATGATCATAGAGATGATTGTAATGAAGATGATCATGATAAGAAGGAGGAGGAGGAGAAGGAGGAGGAGGAGGAGGAGGAGGAGGAGGAGGAGGAGGAGGAGGAGGAGGAGGAGGAGGAGGAGGAGGAGGAGGAGGAGGAGGAGGAGAAGGAGGAGGAGGAGGAGGAGGAGGAGGAGGAGGAGGAGGAGGAGGAGGAGGAGGAGGAGGAGGAGGAGGAGGAGGAGGGAGGGAGGGAGGGAGGGAGGGAGGGAGGGATAGAGGGGGGGAGGGAGGAAACGGAAGGAGGGAGGAGACGGAGGGAGGGAGGGAGGGAGGGAGGGAGGGAAGGAAGGAAGGAGGGAGGGAAGGAAGGAAGGAGGGAGGGAAGGAAGGAGGGAAGGAAGGAGGGAGGGAAGGAAGGAGGGAGGGAAGGAAGGAGGGAGGGAAGGAAGGAGGGAGGGAAGGAAGGAGGGAGGGAAGGAAGGAGGGAGGGAAGGAAGGAGGGAGGGAAGGGAGGGAGGGAGGGAGGGAGGGAGTAGGAAGAAGAGGAAGAGGAGGAGGACAAGGACAATATTAATGACAACTAAGACAGTGATAGTGATGATTAAATTAGGAATAACAAAAGCGATGAATAATCCAGGCGTTCTTTCCATTACAGGACTGAAACAACATCAGGAAAGCAGAATCATATGGACAAAAATACTTGAAGATATATATTACTTGTAGAAAAATGCAAATTACAATAAAACAATGACACGGGCACAACCAACAAATTAAAATACAATAAACAAAATTAATTTATTGACAAAAAATCATATAAGAAAAAAATACTACAGAATTATATATACATATACATATATATATATATATTTATATAAATACCATTAATTTCCCATAAACTGTTGGAAATTCTTTTGCAAAATGAGCAGCACATAAAGGCAAATAACTCGCCTGCGGGAAAATGTGACGCAAAATGACAGATAAAAGGCTCGAAAGGATGATGAAATACACAAGGAAATGGAAGGCCCATTGTACACAAATTGTAAATATTCAGACTAAAAACACGAAAGATTGAATCAAACTCACCTTAGTTTCTCGTCCTCACGGGCTATGGAGAAAAATGAATAAAAGAAAGAAAAAAAATTCCACCTTCTTAAAAAAAAAAAAAAAACCGAAGAAGTCCGAGCGATAAAAATTTGCCAAAGAAGCGAAAGATCTTTTCTCTCTTGCACTTCCCAACTTCCTCGAATGTTTTTGTGTCTTTTTTTCACTCTCTCTCCCTTTATCTCCTCTTTTCTCCTCCCTTTTCTCACTTGCTCCTGACATCCATCTTGCTTTCCTCTTCCTCCGCAGTTCGGTTTTATCTCGCAATCGGGGGGAAATTGGTCATTTTAGCGCGGCGAAAGAGAGAGAGAGAGACGCAGCGACACCATACCTTTCTTCACCACCAAGGTAAAGCAAGTGACGGTCGCCTTGCGCACGGCACGGGTAGTGGGGCAAAAGTAGGAAGTGAAGCCTGTTTTCTATGATATCTCGTTTCTGTGCTGGTAAAGGGGTGTTCTGTCCAGTGGGGTGATATGCTCTTGTCTATATATGCCAGTTTTGGGGTTTTTGGATGTTGAATAGGAGGGAAATTAGGCATGATCCCTCTCGGTGTCATCCAACTACCTGTGCAATCCAGGAAATGCTACATCTCTTCCTGTTTATTTATTTTGCGATTATTCATTGACTCATTCATTACCGCTCACTTGAACAATTTATTTATCAAATAAATCATCACAAAACAAACTGGCCACCGCACACTAAACTTATTAATGATAAACAGCTTTACTTCGCGAGAAAATACAGAAATTCATTCTTGTTCGTAGAGCGCGCGCGCGGGAATTTTAAAATTGAAAAAGGATATTTAAGTAATTTCTCGATAATTATAGACATAATTACAATTAAAGATATCAAGCATGGATGCGATATCAGATAAATTTTGGTTAATACTATCCTCTTTCTTCTTGTTATGATCATCATTATAATAACAATATTAAAAAATAATGTTAATATTAATTATGACAATAATAATATTTACAATAATAATTACAATAACAATAATAATAACAATAATGATAATAATGATAATAATAATAATGATGATGATAATAATAATAATAACAATGATAATTATATTGATAATGATTATATTAATAATAGTAATAACAACAACAACAACAATATTAATAATAATAATAGTAATATAATGATAATGATAATACTATTGAAAATAATAATAAAAATGATAACGATGACGATGATGATGATAATAATGATAACAATAATAAATATAATATCATTGATGATAATGATATTGATGATGATGATAATGATGATAGTAATAATAATAATAATAATAATAATAATATGATAATGATGATAATAATAATAATAATAATAATGGTAATAATAACTACAATAATAATAATAATGATTATAATAATAATACTTATAATAATAGATGTAATAATAATGATGATAATAACAATAATACCAACAAAAAAAAAAATAATAATAATAACAAATAGTTTTTTATCATCATAATCATTATTGTTATTATTATCCTTATTATCATAATTATCATTATTACTGTTACTAAAATTACTAATTATCATCATCATCATCATTCTCATTAATTCGATTACCATCATTATCATCAATAACATTGTTCTTCTTTGCATTATTTTCATCATTACTATTATTATCGTTATCATTATCATTATCATTATTATTGGTGTTGTTATCATTATATACTTATTATTATTATTATCATTATTGCTATAGTTATCATTCTCATTATTATTGTTACTATTGTTACTATCATTATTACCATTATCATTATCATTATTGCTGTTACTATTAGCATTATTATTATTATGATCATTGTAATTATTAGTATTATAACATTATTTTCCTATTTTCAGTATCGACATTATTATTGTTGCTATTATTATTAAATTATCATTATGATTGTTATTACTATCACTATTATCATAATCTTATTATTATTACTATCATTATCATTATCTTTATTATTGTTTTTATCAATATTTCTGTTGATGTTATTATCATTATTGTCCTGATAATAAGCATGAATTATGATAATGATAATAATAACAATAACAATCACAAATGCTAATAATGATGACAATTATAATGATAATAATAACAAAAAGTAAAATAATGATAACAGTAACAACATACAACAATAATAAAAAAAAATAATGATAATGATGATAATGAAAATAATAGTAACAACAATAATAATAATGATAATAGTCATAATAATATTAGTATTAATGATAACATTAATAACAATAGTAGTGATAATGATGATAATTGTATTAATAATTGTAATGATAATAATAACAATGATACTACTACTACTACTAATAATAATGATAATAACAATAATGATGATGATAATGTTAATGATAATAATAATAATAATAATAATAATAATAACAATGAAAATAGTAATGATAATAATATCAATAATAATAATAATAATAATAATAATAATAATAATAATAATAATAATAATAATAATAATAATAATAATAACAACAATGATAATGATAATAATAGCAATGATAATGATAAAAATAATAATGACAATGATACTAATAGTAATGTAAATTGATAATAAAACTAATAATGATAATAATAATAACAATAATGATACTTATTAATCATTAATGGCAATAATGATTATAATACTAGCAATAATAATGATATTGATTATAATGTTAATGATAACAATAATAATGATAAATATAATGATAAATGATCATAATACCAAAAATAAAGATACTAATAATTATTATTATCATCATTATTATCATTATTGGTAATTAGAACAATACAAAAATGATGATGATGTTGATAGCAATAATGTTAATAGTGATAATGATAATGATTATAATAATAATGATGATGACAATAAGAACATTGATATCAACAAATATGGATAACATCATCTTAATAATGATAATGATGATAACAATAATGATGATAACAATGATAATGATAATAGTAATGATAATAATAACAACAAAAATAATAATAATAATAATTAAGCATTATTATTATTGTTGTTATTGTTATCATTATTATTACTATCAATATTATCATTTTTTTATTATTGTTGTTGTTGTTGTTGTTATCATTATTATCAGTATACTTATTCTTATTCTTATTCTTATTCTTCTTATTATTATTATTGTTATTATTATCATCATGACAACATGGCAAGAGTAACGATAATAGTCATAATAATAACACCAATAAGAACAATAAAGATGATAATAACATTAATAATGATAATGATGATAACTATGGTAATAATAATGATGATAATAATATCTAAGAGAACAAGAAAAACAAAAGCAACAAGAAAAACAAAAAAACAACAACAACAACAACACCAATAATGATAATAATGATAATAATAATAAAAATAATAATAATTTAAATGATGATAATAATAATAATATTAATAACAGTAATGATAATAATAATAATAATAACAACAACAATATTAATATTATTATTATTATTATTATCAATAATAATAATAATAATAATAATAATAATAATAATAATAATATAAATATTGAAAAAAACGTAATAACGACAACAGCGACAGTTTTGATAATGACAGTATCATTATAACTGATAATAGTGATAACACGGATTGCGTTGATAATAACTGAATCGATTACAATCAACAGCACAGATGGTGATAATTGCGATAATGATAATTATTATGATAACAGGATCACGATATTAATAATAAAAATCTCTATCATCACCACCAGTCTGTTATTACACCATTTATTAGGTTTGCTAACTTATTCTGTTATATTTTTCAATTATAATTATTCTTATACATAACATAAGTAGTATGTTATTTTATTTGTTTATTTATTTATTGTTATTTTTTGTGTCCAAAAGGTGTACGTAACGACAAAGCAATTGAGAAGACGCCTGCAACATATTAGAAGAGTTACCCCTTGAAATAAAAAGGTTTTCTATCATCTTTGAGGATAAACTTATTTAATTTTTTTTTTTTTTTTTTTTTTTTATCCAAATCTACCTTTTATCTCTAAACTGAGTCAGTCATTTATTTCCCTCTGTAAAGCAGTGCATTTTCAGTCTCTAACAATTATTTACATCAATTAATAAATATATTATGATCAGTGTTACTTCCGAAATAATAACTAACGCTTTACGACCCTGAATTCTTGCCTCAATATTGTTGACATGTTTCAAGTTTCTAAAATATATTATGATACATATTTGTAAGAAAAATCAACGCGCTACAGCCAAGCAATTAGACAGAAGGCACAAAGTAAAGAAATCTATCAATTTTGGGTGCAACCGTAGTCTCTCAGTATTTTTGCATTTTAATTATAGTAAGACCACTATAAAAAAGGAAGCTAGAAATTCATAAATCAAGGAGTTTAAGCTGTTATTATCATCGGATTAATTCTTTAGAACACCTCTATACAAGATGCAACATCCTATGCAACTTCCACTTTTCATATGAAGAGCAATGTATAATATATATATATATATATATATATATATATATATATATATATATATATATACTGAATCTGGGAAATTCATTTAAACTTTCCACAGCCTTACGAAGCGAAGGGTGGTGTGTATAAACTATATAAGATGCAGAGTAGTCAGGTACTTTTTCCATTTTATTTAAAGTTTCCACAATATTTTGCTTGTAGTAAAACAAAACAAAACAACAACAAAAAAGCATATTAAGCACTTTATGGTTTTCTTTTTACTTGTTTTATGAGAAGTAAATAAAAGACTCATTTTCTCAAAACTTTGTATGTCAGTACAAACTTCGATGATATCGTGATTTTGTAGCGACCGTGATACAAGAGAGAGAGAGAGAGAGAGAGAGAGAGAGAGAGAGAGAGAGAGAGAGAGAGAGAGAGAGAGAGAGAGAGAGAGAGAGAGAGAGAGAGAGAGAGAGAGAGAGAGAGAGAGAGAGAGAGAGAGAGAGAGAGAGAGAGAGAGAGAGAGAGAGAGAGAGAGAGAGAGAGAGAGAGAGAGAGAGAGAGAGAGAGAGAGAGAGAGAGAGAGAGAGAGAGAGAGAGAGAGAGAGAGATAGAGAGAGAGAGAGAGAGAGAGAGAGAGAGAGAGAGAGAGAGAGATGTAGACAAATAGTATTTTTCTTTAGACATTTCAAGATTTATATTGACAGTTGTTTTTATTCGATTTCATTACAATCATTAGTAGGTCCATGCGAGTGTCATACAATACTAAAATAACGTTATTAAGGATTCTTCCCATTGAAGGTAGAGAATGAGCAATTTTCTGCAACCAAGCCAACCATGAGTGATTCACGTTGATGCTTTTACGTGTTTCATTCATTTTCAAAATTAAAATCTTGACAATGTATGGTGCGTAAATATTTTCATGAATATAACCTTTATTTTGGTCAATTAACTATAGACGGATAACCTTTATCTTGGGCTATTAACTTTAAACTGCTTGGAACTACTATTTGTTTTAAGCAATGTTGACTTTTGAACACATATCTTAGAGGATTTACATGAAGAGGGAAGTCATGACGCGATGTGCAATGAACCAGTCAACAGAACCGTTGTACAAGTTATGGATAAATGCAAAAGTTTGTATGATACAACTTCACCTCAGTACATTAACAATGCTCTCCATGGTAGAA
>NC_061846.1:18713502-18716002 GCF_019202785.1 Penaeus chinensis | reverse complement strand
GTATGTAAATATCATATGCGCGCAATGTGGGCATATACATACATATATATATATATATATATATATATATATATATATATATATATATATATATATATATATATATACATATATATATACATATATATGTACGAATATATACATATATATGTTTATATGTATACACACACATATATATATATATATATATATATATAATATATATATAATATATATATGATATATATATAATATATATACATATATATATAATATATATATAATATATATATACATATATATATATATATATATATATATATATTCATATGTGTGTGTGTGTGTGTGTGTGTGTGTGTGTGTGTGTGTGTATGTGTGTATGTGTGTGTGTGTGTCTGTGTGTGTGTGTGTGTGTGTGTGTGTGTGTGTGTATGTGTGTGTGTGTGTGTGAGTGTGTGTGTGTGTGTGTGTGTGTGTGTGTACGTATATATGTATCTATATATGTATATGTATATATATACATGTATATATGTGTGTGTATATATATATAAATATATATAAATATATATATATATATATATATATATATATATATATATATATATATATGCATATGTGTGTCTGTTCTCTGGCCTTTGATCAATATAACTATTTTTCGTGGTTTGCATAAATCAGGGAAAGTCATACAAAGGAACTAAATGATCAATGGCTTTTATTTCCAAGAGCAGGAAGATATGTACATGTTCAGCCATGGAAAAGGATGACACGAAGCGTATTTACAATTTCTTACTGATGACTGGAAATGGCATGAAGTCGGTGAACGAAATGGCACGATGAATAAGCGGGATGCAGAATGGGGAGGCGAGAGCGGAGGTCGACGCCTCCTCCCGTGGGTGGAGGGCTCGGCTACGCATTGCTGTAGGACCTGGTGGCGTCGAGCGGGGCGTGCGTGGCGCTGGCCTCGGCCGTCGAGTCGTCGAAGACGTCCTCCTCGTCGACGCTGGGCAGCGACACCATTCCGAAGTTGGCCGCGATGGACGACTTGCGCCTGCCGCCTGCGCCCGCCTCGGCGTCCAGCTCGAACCCTTCCGAGGACGACTCCGACGACACGGAGCTCCTTCTTGTGTCGATCTGGCTGACGGAGTGCGCGACGCGCGGATGCAGGCCTCCTCCAGGGCGCGCGGCCGCCGCCGCCGCCGCCGCCGCCGCAGCAGTGTCCGGCCGAGGGTCGATGGAGACGGCGCTCCTGAAGGAGGACGTGATCTGAGTGATGGTGGTGGAGATCGACATGTTTCTCCTGCCAGCGCTCCTCCCGGCTTCCGGAGCCCCCGCGGAGCCGCCACCGCCGCCGCCGCTGGACGACGCGTGGTTGCCCGACGAGCTGTGGGCCTCTGAGCGCGAGGGGCGGCCCAGGGTGCCCGAGCCCGCCCACGAGCCGAGGTTCCCCAGCGCCTTGGCCACCTTGATGCGGTTCTCGGGCGTCAGCACCAGAATGGAGAAGATGCCGACGCCGCGCAGGGCGTTCATGGTGGACGGCAGGTACCATAGGTAGTCGTACCACGCCTCGGAGGGCGTCACCAGGTAGTTGGTGACCACGAACGACGCCAGCTCCAGCATCCACGTCGCGCCGGACCAGACCACCAGTTTGATCGACTCCGTCCAGCTGAGGGGAAAGGACCATCAGGGGGTCAAGGACGACGTAGGGTCAGGCCATACACACAACCACACACATACACGTCTATGCACATAAACACAGACACGCACACATCCACGCACATACACAAACACTTCTATCCACACACACACACACACACACAGAAAGCGTACAGGGCTCCAAAGAAACAGTTGAATGAAATATATTTATCAGATATTTGTCAAGGAGATATACGAAGTTGCGTGAAGAACATTCGCCGTCCACACAAAAAGAAACAGTGGCGGGCAGGTCCACTTACAGGTTGCGCGTCTGATGCGTCCTGAGACCAGAGGAGGCAGGCTGCGTGTGGCCAGACTGGTCAGAGCTGGTGTTGGCACTGCTGCCACCATTGGCACCACTCGCAGCGGTCTGTCTGTTGAGCTCTACCCATTCAGATCCTGAGGGAAAGGGGGAAAGGGGGGGAAGCAATATTATTACTCGTTCTTTATGACATGATTGCTTCTGACATTATTAAGTTTATTATTCAGGTACATGAGGATCATAATGATAGGTACAATTATATTTTTTCCTGCCATGAATTATTCATTATGCTTATCTATTTCCGTGGACTTGAGTCTCCTCGACCCCCACCCCTCTTTCTTTATCCTTCCCTTTCTTCCTTCCTTCCTTCCTACCTGTATCCGTCACCTCCTTCCATCCTTCCTCGCCCCTTTTAACTTACCTCTCCCTCCTCCTCCTGCTGTTGTCCCTCCTGCTCCTCCTCCTGCTGGTGTAGACGCTTTCTTTTTGTTCCCTCCGTGCTCCAGCTTCCTCAACTTGGCACTCCTGAGGATCCTGGCACCCATCAGCAGGCCTACGTTCGCCACG
>NC_061846.1:18688502-18701002 GCF_019202785.1 Penaeus chinensis | reverse complement strand
TATAAAAACCATTTACCTGATTGGAAATAAAATAAAAAAAAAAAATAAAAAAAAAAATAAAGGAAACTCCGGGATTAATTCATCAGAATTTCGGAAATTTGTTGCAATACTTTCCCTAGGGTTTTTCTTTTTTCTATTTTCTTCCCCCTTCTTTTTTGTCTCTTCTCTTCTTCTTCTTCTCAAATTTTTCCTTTTTCTCTCCTCCACCTTATTTTCCTCTTCTCCTTCTCCTCCCTTCTCTTCTTTTTCTTCTCTTCTTTTCTTCTACTACTAACCCTTTCCTCTTCTTTTCCTCCTCCTCTTTCATCTTCTTTTTTTCTTCTCCTTTCCCTCCTCCTTCCTTTTTCCCCTTTCCTCAACTCCCTCCTTCATCCTCCTATTTCCCGCCCTCACCCCCTCTCCTTCCCTTTTCCTTCTTTTTCCACTCCCTTCATCCTTTTCCCCCTCACCCTGTTCATCCATCTCTCTCTCTCTCATCTCATTTTCCTCCTCCCCCCTTACCCTCTCTCTCCTCCCCTCTCTCCCATTAACCTCTTCTCTCCACTTCTCCTTCCTCTTCTCTCAAAACTCTTTTCTCTCTCTCTCTTTTCCTTTTTTTCTTCCCCCCTTCCTCCTTTCTCTTCCTTCTCCCTCCCCTTCCCCTTTTCCCCATTTCTCCCTTCCTTATCTCTCCTCTCTTCCTCTCCCTTTTTTCGCCTCCCCCCATTCAACCTCTCAATCCTTTAACCCCCCTCCCTCCCCCCCCCCCTTTCCCTCCCCTTCAAACCCCCCTTCCTCCCCTCCCCCTCTCCTCTCCCTCCTTACCCCTCTCCTCTCTCCCCCCCCTCTCCCCCTCCTTCCCCTCTCCTCCTTCAAACCCCCCTCTCTTTCCCCCTTTTCCCCCTCCCTTCTCACCTCCCCTCCCACCCCTCTTTCCCCCTCCTCCTCACCCCTTCCTCTCCTTTCCCCCCCCCCCCCTTCCTCCCTCTTTTTCCCCCCTCCCTCCTTCACCCTCTCCTCCCTCCTTCCCTCTCCTTCCTCCTTCACCCTTCCCTCTCTCCCTTTTTTTTTCCCTCCCCAAGCCCTCGTTCCAGGGGTTACACACCGTTTCTGCCAAGTTTTCTTACTCCCTAGGTACTCCGCAATGGTAATTTTTTGACTGTTTTCTGCATTTCTTTTCCCTTTTCCTTTCCCTTTCCTTTTTCTAACTATTCTTCGTTTGTATTTGTTTATTTTTTTTATTTTGCATGGCACATGGATCCTCAATAGGTGATGAGGGGTCCCATAATAATATAATAATAATAATAATAATAATAATAATAAATAATAAAATAAAATATAAAAATAAATTTATAATAATAATAATAAAAATAAATAAAGGGAATATAAAATAATGGTAAGTAAAATGATAATAAAAAAGATATAGTGATATTGAAAATAAAAATAAAGAAAAATTAATAAATAAAAAAACCCAAAAACAAATTTTGTACAAAATTTTTTTATATCCCAAAGATAAAATAAAATAATAATAATAACAACTAAAAAATAATATAACAATAAAATATAAAAATAATAATAATAATAATAATGGAAATTATATAATAAAGTAATAATAATAATAATAATAATAATTATAATAATAATAATAATATAATATTAACAAATAATAACAATAATTACAATGTTGTTGATAATGATGATGATGATAGTAGTGATGATAATAAAAATAACAATAACAATAGTAACAATAATAATAATGATAACAATATTAATAATAATAACAATAATAATAATAATCATAACAATAATAATAATAATGATAATAATAATAACAATAATAATAATAATAATAATAACAACAACAACAATAATAATAATAATAACAACAATAAAAAGAAGAAGAACAAGAAGAAGGAGAAAATAAAAAAGAGATTCCCTCAGAGATTTAGAAGAGATTTACTAAGAGATTTAAGAGAGAGAGAAAGGAAAAAAAAAAAAAAAAAGAGAGATAGAGTATAGAGAAGAGAGAAGAGAAGAGAAGAGAGAGAGGAGAGAGAGAGGTGAGTGAGAGCGAGAGAATTTAGAGAGAGATTTAGAGAAGAGAGAGCGAGAGAGAAGAGAGAGAAGAGAGAGGAGAAGAAAGAGAAGAGAGAGAGAGAAAGAGGAGAGGAGAGAGAGAGAGAGAGAAGAGAAAAGAAGAAAGGTGAGAGAGAGAGAAGAAGAAGAGAAGAGAGAGAGAGAGAGAGAGAGAGAAGAGAGAGTGAGTGAGAGAGAGAGATTAAAGAAAAAAAGAATTTAGAGAAGAGAGAGCGAGAGAGAGGAAGAGAGAGAGAGAGAAGAGAGAAGAGAGAGAAAGAAGAGAGAATTTAGAGAAAGAGAGAGAGAGAGAGAGAGAGAAAGAGAGAGAGAGAAGAGAGAAAGAGAGAGAGAGAGAAGCGAGAGAGAGAGCGAGAGAAGAGATAAGAGGAGAGAGAGAGAGGAGAGAGCAGAGAGAGATAGAAGAGAGACTCGTTCCTTCGACGTGAGCAAAGCAGCGTCGACGAGGCTGCGAGGCTGTCACAGATCGCTTCTCGGCAGCTCGCTTCCGGCGGACATTTCCTTTTCTCTGCGTCATTCTCATCTTTCGCTCGCTCTCTGTCTCTTTGTTTCCTTTTTTTTTCGCTCTATCTTTCTCTCTCTGGCTATATGTCTGTTTGTCTGTCTTTTTCTTTCTTTCTCTGTTTCTCAATCTTTTTCTTTTTCTTTTTCTCTCTCTCCACTCTCTCTCTCTCTCTCTCCTCTCTCTCATCCATACACTTCGATCTCTCTCTCTCGTCTCTCACTCTCTAATCACCTCTCTCTCTCTCTCTCTCTCTATAAATAAATATCGTCGTCTCCTCATCGCCTCTCCTCTCTCTTCCATCTCGCTCTCTCTCTCTCCTCACATCATCACTTTCAATCTCTCTGTCTCCCTCTCTCTCTTCTCTTCTTCTTTCTTATCTTTCTCTCTTTCTCATTCTCTTCTCGTCTCTCTCTCGGTCTCTCTATCACTCTCTCTCTCCAAATACATATCTCCTCAAATCATCCACTTCAAATCCTCATCCTCGTCTCTCACATCAAGATCTCTCTTCTCAAGGGATCTCATCTGCTCTTCTCTAATCTCTCTCTCTCTCCCTGCTCTCCTCTCTTCGTCTCTTCTCTTCTCTCTCAAATCAAAAAATCACGCTCATCATCCTCTCTCCTCTCTCTTCACTTTCAATCTCTCTTCTCCCTCATTCTCTCTTCTCTGTCTTCTTTCTTATCTTTCTCTTCATTCTCATGCACTCTTCCTCTCTCTCTCTCTCTCTCTCTCCTCTCCTCGTCTCTCTCTCTTCTCGATCGCAATATCTCATCTCTCCTTCTCGCTCTCCTCTCCGCTCCCGTCTCACCTCTCCCTCTTCTTCTTCTCTATTTTCTCATCATTCTCATTCTCTTATATATATTATAAATAATATATAGAATTCATATATGTATATATTATAATATGTGTGTTGTGTGTATATATAAATAATATATATATATATATATTAAAATATATATGTATATGTATGAATATATATACATATAAAATATATATGATATATAAAATATATATAATACGCTGTGAAAACCGTTGCTCCCACATCATTACACGTGTTAATGTTGTTACCTGTTTACCTTCTCGTTCATACATAATGTTATTGCTTGCCTTGTCGTTCTGTTTACTTTTATGTTTATCTATCAGCTGATTTGATTTTATCTGTTTATATAATTTTCCTCTTCCTTCATCTTTTCTTCTTTCTTCTCCTCTTCGTTTTATTATTTTTCTTCTTCTTCTTCTTCCTCTAATTCTTCTTCTTCTTCTTCATATCAGTATTCGGAATGAGAAAAAGGAGTATAAAAAAACTTAAGAATTATTATGAACATAAAAATTACAATATAAATAAATAATCAAATGATAATGACATAAGTATCAACATCACGAGATCGTAATAATATAACTGAGATAGGAGAAGGATAGTTACGGTGAGGATGATGATGATTATAGTAATGGCAATAATACCAATAGTACTACTACTACCAATTATAATAATAATACTAGATGAAGATAAGTAATGATGATAAAATAAAGATATATGATGATAATGGCTAGATAAAAATAATGAAATGAAAATACGATAATGGTAATATAATTAATGTTAACGATGAGATAATGAGAATGTAATGATAATAAGCAAATAAAAATAATAACTATAATATAGATAATGATTGTGTGTGTGTGTGTGGTGGTGCGTGTGTCGGTGTGTGTGTGTGTGTGGTGTGTGGTGTTGTGGTGTGTGTGTGTTGTGTGTCTGTAGTGTGTGGTGTGTGTGTGTGTGTGTGAGTGTGTGAGTGAGAGAGAGATAGAGAGAGAGAGAGAGAGAGAGAGAGAGGATAGAGAGAGAAGAGAGAGACGAGGAAGAGAAGAGAGATGAGAGAGAAGAGAAGAGAAAAGAAGAGAGAAAGAGAACAACAACACAGACAGACAAACAAGACGAAAAGAGAGAGAATCCACCCTTTCAATTTTTTCCCACAGTAAAACGAAGTAAAAAAGTTGCGATGAACCTCCTTCGATGGCGGAGCGCCACCTAAACCCCTAAAATTGGTAAACGTGACTGCCCCGCGCAAAAAAGCATTCAAACAAAGCAAGGTGAGCGGCGAGTCGGCTTTGGAAAGGGATTGGGTAACCCCACACACGGAGTGACGATATCATTCGCTTTTTTGGGTTTAAATGAGGTTAATCTATCATAATTATCATTAATGCTATATTTTAGTGTTATTTAGGAAAATTGGTATTTGACCTGTCGCGTTTGTGTCTTTTTTAAATTAATTTCTTTGTTGTTTTATTTCCCTACCTTGCCCTTTTAAAAAAGCGAAAGGAGGGAGGGGAATACAGTTATGAATGGGAGAAGAAAGGCAAAGACTATGAATAGAGCGGAAGAGGAAGGGAACGGGGAAAAGAGAGTGGAGAGGGGGTGAGAAGAGGAGAGAGAGAGAGAGAGAGAGAGAGAGAGGAGAAGAGAGAGAGAGGAGAGAGAGAGGAGAGAAGGAGTGACAGAGAGAGAGAGAGAGAAAAGAGCGAAAAGAGGAGGAAGAGAGAGAGAGAGAGAGAGAGAGAGAGAGAAGAGAAAAGAAAAAAAAGAAAAATCCCAAGAAGGAGAGAGAGAGGAAGAAAGGTAGGACAGAGGAAAAAAAAGAGAAAGAGAGGGAAAAAAGACAAGAGAATGAGATTTAGAGAAGAGATTTAAGAGAGATTTAGAGAGAAGAGAGAGAGAGAGAGAGAAGAGAGAGAGAGAGAGAGAGAGAGAGAGAGAAGAGAGAGAGAGAGAGAAAAAAGAAAAAAAAAAATACAGAGAGAGAAAAGAGAGGAAGAAAGTAGAGACAGAGAGGAAGAAAAAATAGAGAAGAGAGAAAAGGAAAACAGAGGAAAGAGATTTAAGAAGAGATTTAGGAGAGTTTAGAGAGAGAGAGAGGAGATGAGAGAGGAGAGAGGAAAAAGGTAGGACAGAGAGAAGAAAAATAAGAAAGAAGAGAGTAAGAAGAAGAAAAGAGAAGGAGAGAGAAAGTGAGAGAAAAGAGAGAGAGAAGAAGAGATTACTGAAGACAGTTGTATAACAGATAGATCGGCAGAGGATGGGTGGATAGTAACAGACAGAAAAAACAACAAACAGAAGGATAAACACGAATTAAGAGAAAGCGGAAGAGAAAGAGGAAGAAATGAAGAGAAAAAATAGGGGGAATAAATTCTTTAAATAATTTTTCGAAATGATTCACTTTTAAAGTCGTCCAACCCTTAACTGTAAAAACTTAAAAAGCTTTAGGGCAATCTTTTTAAATGATCTCGCGCTCTATTATTGTTTTTTTTTTCTCTTTTCAATATTTTTTTTTTTATTTTTTTTTTTTTTTTTTTTTTTTTTTTTTTAAATATCACTTCTCTGACCTTTTCTCTCTCAATATGCAGCAAGTTCCGTGTCAAGGATTACTCTTTTATTTCAGTCACTTTGAATATTATCCATCAGAATCCACAGTGACGCAAGAGGAAAAAACGAAACGCCAAGTATTTCATAAGCACTGAAGGATTTCTCAAGGCATCCTAAACAGGTGACGAGGAGCCTGTCAAGTCCTTCATCCTGGAAGGAGGCCGACGAGACGTAATGCCCGCGTGTTGACTCTCCGGAGGCCGAGAGTCGACTGGCGGGCGGCGAGGCGACGAGGCCGGCCAGGGCGGAGGCTGCTCGCTCGCCCTCCTCGATCTCGCCTTCCTTCAGCATCCCCGCATTCTTTTTTGTTTATGTCTCTCCCCTTTTTACTTATTGCCCTTTTCCCTCCTTTTTTTTTCCCCCGATAAACTTGAAAATTTAATGTTTTTATGATTTTTTTTTTTTTCTTCTTCCCGGTGTTTTTTTTAATAGCCTTGATTTTTTTTTTTTTTTTTTTTTTTTGGGGGGGGGGTTATCTCTCCTTCCTTATCTGCCTACGTCTTTTGGCCTTGACTTTTGTTTACGTATTCTTCCTTTCTTGTCCTCTTATCATCTCCTCTCTCTCTCCAGCTGTCTAATCTCTTTTTCCTTCTTTTTAACAATCCTCTTTTTCTGTTTTTTGGCTATCCTACCTTACCAATATCTATATATCTGTCATCCTCTGTCCACTCTTTGCCCCCTTTCCTCCTCTTTCCACTGTCTGCTGTCTGTCTTTTTCTCTTTCACTTTTTGTCTGTCTCCCTCTCTATCCTTCTCTCCTCCGCTCTCATCTCACCACCCTCTCCCCCTCCCCACGTCATCACCTCTTCTTTTCCTTCCCAGTCCTCCATTCTCGCTCTATTTCTAATTTTTTCCTATCCATCCATCCCCTTCTTTGGCATCCATCTCCCTCCTCTCCGTTCTCCCCAGAAGCCGGAGATTTTCGTCTTTAATCCCCCTTACACCATATACCAACCAACTACCCGCCTTAAAAAAACCCCCTAAACCCCCGTACCACCCCCCTAACCCACCCCCCTTACCCCTACCTACAAAAATATACCCTCATAACCCCATTACACAACTCTTCATCCCCTAACTTACTCCCCTTTACCCCTTTATACCACCCCACTCAGAATCCCCACTACTTTAAACTCCCAACCCCTTTAAACGAACCCCTTACACCCCACCCCTTACTACCCCCATACCCTCCCTTACCCCCTCTACCCTACTAGACCCCTACGACCTCCCAACCCCTTACCTGCTTCGTCATGATTCCTGTATTCAAATCTTATCGCCTTGTGCCGGAGGTAGCATAAGCAATGGTAGTAGTAGTAGGTGTAGGTAGTAGCAGTTGTTGGAGTAGCAGTTGGAATGGTAGTAGTAACAGTGGTAGCAGTAGTAGTAGTAGTAGAAGTAGTAGCAGTAGTAGTAGTAGAAGTTGTAGTAATAGTAGTAGAAGCAGTGAGAGTTGTTATTGTGGTTGTTTTATAGTGGAAGTAGTAAATGCTTTTGTAGTTTGAAATATGGAAGTTATAGAATAGCAGTCAGCCATGTTTGATATTGTGACAGAGTAGTTGTAGATAGAGTGATAGCCGTGCAAAATAAATTTAGAATAATAAGCTCACTATTAGACGAAACAAAACGCAGTGGACCGCAGTAGCTGTACGACCACTAGCAATAGAACCTGACAGTAGTAGTAGTAGTAGTAGTAGTAGTAGTCGTTCAGTGTTGTTGACGAGGACCATTTAACTTCTGGGCCATCTAACCTTCTGCTCATCCCCTGCCTCTAATTTCCCTGGCTAGCCCTTGCTATTTTCTTCTTCGTAACCTATTTTATTGATCCTATTTTGCTACCCAACACTCTACCACCGCCCCCGTAACCCCCCTTACCCATCCCCTCCCCCCCTCATGCCCCTCCCCCTCTCACTCCTCCAGCTCTGACGTCATGAGTGCAGAGGCCTAGCGTCCAACCCCCCTCCCACCCCCCTACCCCCTCCATAATAATAATATATTTATCCTGCCCTGATGTCATCCCCCCCCATCCTCTCCTCCCCCTTTCTCTCTCCTCTTCTCTCACGGGTCGCCCTCTTCGCGCCCCCCCCGCTCCTGCTCTCGCCCCCCCGTCCACTCACTAAGCCTCTCGACCCCCGCTCGCCCCCCTGCCCCCCCCCCATAACTATCCCCTGCTCTCTGAGTGGCCCCCCCCCCGCCCCCATTCACCATTCCCCAATCTATCACGTCGGTCTCTCCTATTCCCCTTTCCTTCTTTTTCGCTCTTTATCCTCCATCCTCCGCCTATGTCCCTCCCCCTACCTTATCCCCATCCTCCCTTACACCCCCTCCTATCCTCTACTATCCTTACACATCCCTCCCCCCCCCCCCATCCTCCCAGCCCCTCACCCTACCCCAACACCCCCATAACCCCTTACCCTCCGTCGTGACTAATAACACCTAAACCCCCTCAACCCCTACACTCTTCCAACTTCATCCTCCCTAAATCCCTCACTCTCACTCCCCCTAGCTGTCCCCTTCCCTAGCCCTACCAACTCTCATTCCTTTCCCTCATCCAACCCTACCCCGTCCTCACTTCCCTTCCCCGCACCCTGCTGCCCCTGCCCCTCCTCCATTCCTTCCCCACCTTAACACCTCCCCATACCCTCTACATCCTCATTCCCCACCCTAAACACCCCCCTTCCCGTTCCTTCAATCACTATGATCACTTTCACAATACCGACAAGACCTTCACTCTACTCCCTTCCCCTTCCCTATCCCCCACCTCACCCCCACCCTCAAATAATATCCCCTTCCCTTCTCCCCATCTTCCATTATCCTTCCTCCTTCCCATCCAAACCCTCACTTACCATAAAAATAATCTCTCCCCCCCTTTCCCATCCCCATCCCGTCCCCTCCCTCACCGCCCTTTCCCTTTTTTCCCTCCCACTCCTTCCCCACCCTCCTCCCTTACTCCCTTTCCAACTCCCTACTCCTCTCCTTCCCGTTTTTCTTCCATGTTTTTCCTTTTTCCTCCGTTTTCTCCCCTTCTTCCTTCCTCCCCCCGCGCTTCTTGCCCTTCCCCACACGCCTGTCGCTTCCCCCCTCCAAACACGCACGAGATATCCCCTTTTCTTCCCTTCCCCTCCCTCCCCTCTTCCCTTCCCCTCCCTCTCCTTCCCTTCTCCCCATTCCCCACCCTAAACCCCTCCCTCCCCATTCCCTCCCACCCTTCCTCCTTCCGTCCCAAACTCCTCTCGTCCTTCCCAATGCCCCTACCCATCCCCTTCTTCTTTCTTCTTCCTTCCCCCACCCACCCCTGCCCTTCCTGCCTTTACTTTCCAATCCCGCACCGTGACTTAAAAATCACCCTCCCCTTGACCCCTCACCCCCCTTCCCTATCGACCTTCCTTCCTCTCCTTCCTACGCCCTTCCCCACCCCCTAATCTCCGAAACCCTCTCTCATCTCCTCACCTCTCGGTCCCGTCCCCAAACCCTTTTCCCCTCCCACCCACCCCCCCCTTCCCTCCCACGCTCCCCTCCTCCCCTACCCTTTCCCCCCTCCGCAATCCCTCCCTTCCTTTCCTTTCCAAACCTTCCCTTCACTTCCCCACTCCCACCCCCCCCGTAACCATTCACCGTCCCCACTCACTCCCTCCTTTATTCCTTTCCACTTCCTCCCTCCTGTCTTCCAAACATTTCCCTCCCCCCTTCCTTCCCTTCCCCTCCCTCTCCTTCCCTTCCCCCACCCTAACTTCCCCTCACTCCCATTCCCCTATCTACGACACCCTACTCGTCCCCTTCACCCTCCTTCCCCTTTTCCGCCCCCACAATTAGGATGTAACCCCACACCTAATTAATCCCCCCTCCCTCCCCCTTCCAGCCCCTTTTCCCTATCCACTTTTACTTTCTTTTACTTGCTTTTACTTATTGTTTTTTTATCTTTTACTTTCTCTTATTTACTTTTTCTTTCATTTATTGTTTTCTTAATCACCTTTTCTTTTTTTTTTTTTTTTTTTTTTTTATTTTACCCCCCCCCTCTTTCTTGCCTTTGCATACGTTTTTACGTTTACTTCCTTTTACATACTTTTCCTTACTCTCACTTAGATTTTACTTACGTTTCACTTACTTTAACTTTGTTAACTACTTATTCGTTTTCTTTTTTCTTATCTTCATTTTCAACGCCAAGTGAAAAAAAAAAAAAAAAAAAAAATCCAGTAACCAGACCGAGACAAATTTTTTTTTATCCTCACTTTCTCTCTTTTTAAATGTTTTGAAGTAAATTTCCGTGAAAAAAGTGAGAGCTTGAAGTCGATCGGTATAAGAAAGTAGGCCTATTTATTTTTAGTATATATATATATATATATATATATATATTTTTTTTTTTTTTTTTTTTTTTTTTTTACTTGGCCGTATGCCTTTTCATGTTTTTTTTTTTGTTTTTTTTTTTTTTTATATCTTTCTCTTTTAAAAGAAATATCAAGCAGACGACAACGATATCTCAAGGGCAGTGATATTTGTTAAAATAGAGAAAAATACGAGAGAGAGAGAGAGAGAAGAGAGAGAGAGAGAGAGAGAGCCGGGCGCCAAGCACAAACAAAAACAGACAGAGAGAGAATGAAACATGAAAAAATCTGGCCCTAAAGTCGCTAAGATCCGCTTTGTTGTGGTCGCTTACACCATCAGGATGAAGACAGAAGGGATTCTGGGAAAGAAAAAATAATTTCTAAGGCGGATGCAGAAATATGTGAACGGGCGTGTAACAGGAAAGGAGGGAAAGGAGAGGGAAATATATGCATGTTAGGAAAGAGGGAAAGAAGGAGGGAGAAGAGAGAGAGAGAGAGAGAGAGAGAGAGAGAGAGAGAGAGAGAGAGAGAGAGAGAGAGAGAGAGAGAGAGAGAGAGAGAGAGGAAGACGAGAAAGAGATCCACTGAGAGAAAAAGAGAATGATATGTTGACAGAAGTAGGTTGGTGAATGGATAAACAGACAACGAGATAAAGAAACGAATAGTGAAAGACAGAGACAGAGACAGAGAGAGAAACAGAAAAAAAGACAGAGAGAGACAGAGACAAAGAAAGAAACAGAGAAAGAGACAGAGAGAAACAGAGACAAAGACAGAGACAGAGAAAGAGACAGAGAGAGAGACAGAGAAAGAGACAGAGAGAAAGAGAACGAAAGGAAAGAAATCAAATCTACGAAAAAGAAGAAAGAAAAACAGAGAAAGAAAACAAAACCATCAAATTAGAATCAGACAGGAAAAAAAGGAAGACACAAGGAGAACTGAGTACGTGCCTCCCGTCTCGTTTCCCTCCCTCCCTCCCTCCCTCTCCCCCCTCCCCCCCCCCTCCCCCGCCACGTGATCGAGGTTAGTAAGCGGCCCAAATGAAGCTTCGAATCCGCAACGGGGGAAGGTCCGCAGAATCGGGATTTCCCTAATGGCTTATGTTGGCAGCATTGCGCAACTCAGATCACTGGCAAGAGTTGGAACAATGGCACATGATTCGACACGAGTTTGGTGAGATATATCATGGTGAAAAGACAAGTGAGTGAGGATGAGGATAAAGACAATGACCCTCAAACAATAAGGAAGAAAAGTATCAACAACAAATATAATAGATAGTAATAATGATAAGAACAAAAGGCAATAAAACAAAAACAACAATCACAATAATAACAAAAACAACAATCAAAATAATAACAGAAATAACAATCACAATAACAAATACAACAATCACAATAATAACAAAAACAACAATCACAATAATATAAAAAACAACAATCACAATAATAGCAAATATAACAATCACAATAATAACAAAAAAAAACAATCACAATAATAACAAGGAACAACAATACCAACAACAACAATCCTAGCAATAGTAACAATAACAAAACCCCGTCGGATCACTTTTTACCGGCGCATTGAAATCCCCACAAGCTGATTGGGACGCTGTTTCCCCTCGCGACGTGACTCAGCACTTCTGAAATCTTCCCCCCCCCCCCTCTCCCCTCCGGCTTCAGGCACTCTCATGAAAAGCCTGAAGTGTGAGGAAAAAGGGAGTTGAAAGGCATTTAAAGGTCGGGCGAAAGGTATAGCGAGAGTTGGTTGAAAAACGAAAGAAAAAATTATTTGAGAGAAACAGGTATTCATGTGAAAGGTTATGCAATGATCTGGATTATTTTGTTTTGATCTGTGCTTATTTTATCTGTTTAAACACACACACACACACACATATATATATATATATATACATATGTGTGTGTGTGTGTGTTTGTGTGTTTGTGTGTGTGTGTGTGTGTGTTTGTGTGCGTGTGTGTGTGTATGTGTGTGTTTGTGTGTGTGTGTGTGTGTTTGTGTGCGTGTGTGTGTGTATGTGTGTGTTTGTGTGTGTGTGTGTGTGTTTGTGTGTGTGTGTGTGTGTATGTGTGTGAGTGTGTGTGCGTGTGTGTGTGTGTGTGTGTATGTGTGTTTGTGTGTGTGTGTGTGTGTGTGTGTGTGTGTGTGTGTTTGTTTGTGTGTGTGTGTGTGTGTG
>NC_061846.1:18649586-18669586 GCF_019202785.1 Penaeus chinensis | reverse complement strand
TGTCAGCGGGGGAGGGATCCACAGAAGGACATTGTTGTGACTTAAGGGAGTCAGGTGAGCATCTAAGTGGGGATGGTAAGGATACTGAGGAAGGAAGAGGGAATGGTGATACACATGGAGAAGAGGATGGGGCGTTTTTGGGACAGTGGGAGGAAGAGGGGTAGGGGCAACCTGAGGAGGAGGAGGAGGAGGAGGGATATTGGCAGATACTTTGAATGTAGAGTGAATAAAGGGATTGGAGGGTGGAAGAGTCATGTCACGTAGGAGGAGAAGAATAGATGTCCGAGGAGCAGAGGGAGAGGTGGGTGTAGGAAAGGATGTGGTAGGAGATGGGGTGGAAGGTTTAGATTGTTTGGTGCGACAGGTAGAGTGAGAAAGAGGGGGAGGGGTAGGCACCGGGGAAGTGGTAGAGATTGGAGTCTCCAGATTTAGACAGGAAAAGGAATTTGACTTGGGGAGAGAGGGAACAGAGATAGGATGGTTCGGAGTAGAAGGAAGAGATACCTGGGGGAGATGCTGAGACATCTTGAGAAGATGGGAGGGGAGTGGAGCGAAGTAGTTTTCGAATAGGTAGAAAGAGAAAAACCTCGTAGAGTGAGGCCTAGTTTGAATCTGAGAACTGCTACCTCAGATTCGAGTTTGTAGGTAGGGCAGCTCCTATAAGACACATCATGGGAGCTACCACAATTGGTACACGTGTGTGACTGAGCAGAGCAATATAACGATCATGGGGGAGGTCATGTCTACGGAAGCTAATCTTGACAATATTTGGGTGGGATTTAAGTTGACCTCTGGGAAGAATAGTGTAGCACTGGACTGCCACTGCATCATAGCCAACAAGGCATGCGAGCAAGTCATTTTCACAGTCTGATCAGTTCTTGTAGACAGGACAATCAGTCGGAGAGATGGAATCAGTTCCAGTACAAGTATTAGGGGAGGGGTGATATTGGGCAAGAATAGGTTTGCCAGTGAGGTCAGTCAGGATAGACAGTGGACGAGCTTGGGATTCAGATGTAACTGTGACGTGGCATGAACGATCAGAACAACTGCAAAAGGAAACATTGCCTACCAGTTTATGGAGACATTGTTGGAAGAGAAAGGTACTGTCAGAGTATGGGACTCTAGGGGGAATCACAAAGAATTGATCCCACTTGGCTGGGCCAAATGGGGTACTCAAAAGGTTTGTAGAGGTGGAAGCAGTAGAAGGACGAGAGCTGGAGGAAGATGGGGTGGTATGGAGAGAGGTAGTACTGTTGGGAGGAGGACAATAAGGATGAAGAGTAGTGATAAGGGGTTTGGGGGTACACAATGAAGAAGACTGAGCAGTAGACAATGGAGTGGAGGATGTTGGGAGAGAGGAAACGGTGTATTCTGAAGGACGAGTAATGACCTGGGTGGATAATTCGGAATGGATAGGGTTGACAGTAAACATCGAGAAGGGGGTATTAGTATCAATCGGAGCCGTGGTCAAAGTTGAGGCAGGGGTCAGGAAACCAATGAAATCTAATTTAGATAAGCTAGTTGATGAAGGTGCAAGCCTTAATGCCCTCAATAAGGGTAAAACATCTTCATTATTGGCCACGGTGAGCCTGAAATAAATGGGGAGAGGAAATGTTCTATCCCCCTGAGGGTCCCTATGAGGGGTAAGGGCTAGACAATTAACCACTGGGATACCATTCCCATGGCTCCCAGAGGCCATTCATGACTAACACAAAGCCAGCCTTTCATCCACAGCACAGCTTTCACACCTTAGGAAGTGGACAGAAGAAGGGGATGATGAAGAAGAGGAGAGGAAATAGGGAGAAGAAAAGAATATGAAAAATTTAGGCAAGGGCTGAGGTCCAAGGAGGGGGTGATCCCCTAAATTGGGCCCAAGTCTCTGTCTCCTAAGCCCACCTACAACACTAATGAGCAAGGGATTAGGAGGGATGTATTTTTGAACACCTTTAGATGCGCATGTCATAAGATCATGAATTCATAGGGTTAAGCAGTCAAAAAAACTTTTAGATCAAATTTGTTTTCCTTTAAATGTTTCAGTTTATATATATATCTTACATGATATATTCTTCAAATTCTCAAAATATTCTAAAGATACTTCTTTTTGGGGAACACATGTACACACCCTCACTCACTCTCTTACTCTCTCTCTCTCTCTCTCTCTCTATCCTTTTCCCTCCCTCTCTCCTTCGCTGTTTTTCTCCCTCCCCACCCTAACATTATCTCCGAATGTGAAGCTTTTTACTAGCTTTAACATCTAAACTGCTAATTCTTAGAAAAAAAACACTTGAACACCTGTTCCCTGTTTTTAACACTGCCTTAAAGAAGAACAGGTCTGAGTTCAAACTGAAAAACAAAGTGTGTGATCCTGAACCATGTTGCAAGTATCACTTGCAAGTACTGAATGAAAATTGTAAATTATTTCTACACTTCTTTAACAGTAAAGGCAGATTATTTCTTTGCTTCTAAAATGAACAAAGAATCACTGCGCATGCAAAATTCACATGTTGAAAAGCAGTGTGTAGTGGGTCTTGCTTCTTTAGTTTGTACCCTTTCTTTGTTGAGGCAATAATAATGGTTTGCAAATTTGGGGATACAGTATACATTCATTAAGTATTCTGATGTGGGATTTTATTTAAGGACTAAACAAAGGCAGGTAACTTTGCCACAGAAAAAGCAGTAGTGCTGAATTCCAAATATTCTATTACAAGAAATATTATTATATAATATGTTTCAAATATACAATAGTATAAAAAAGAATAATAATAATAATAATCTAAAATTGGGTAAAAGCAAACATTATTTGCTAGAATAAACGTTGTTAATAATTGCATTAATAATTCTAGCAGAAAAAGTAATAATAACCACAATAATAATGTTAAAAAAACTAACATTTATTCTGGTGATTCCACCTAGACACAGAGAAGAGTAATATCTCAAACAAAATAAAAAAATCTAGTTCGTCTTCATAAGTCATTCACTTTTGTGATTCTGCCCTCCAAGACTAGACCACAAAACGAAACCATTACAAATAAAAACAAAAAGACATACGTGACGGCCATACAAAACATCGTAACTCAACAAGACGCAGCATTTTAAGGGGTAGTCTTCAGTAAGCATTCCTCAAATAGTGTATGTTTGTGCTGCAACTCTGTTACGCCTTTGCTGCTCCTGTAGCTGCCTGCTGCTGCTGGATGGCTGCCAGCTGCTGGTCTACCTTCACCTCCATGATGTCCATCACAACTGCAAATAAAAGAGGTTCCATCATCAAAACATTTTCCACCATTATTAACCATTTTTGAAGACTGGTAATAAAATATCAATAGGCCATTAATCCAAAATCTTCAGCAATCTATCTACATTGAGGAAGACTAATATTAACCAAGATGACATGCTCATCATGTCATGATGTGAATATGCTGTCATAAAAATAATCTGACTGAGGGCCGAGCTTGTGAGAAAGACTCATCATAAGTTTTTGGAGAAAGATAAGACTCAATGGGCATTTAGGACGGTGTTCTTGCATTATTTATATTGTTAAACGAGTGTGGAGTGTTCCATTTGTGGGCCATGACTGGAAGAGAGACAGCTCCAGGGAGGCCACTATATCCGTGCTCAGTATCCTATTCCTGTCTGCCATGACTAGTGGCACGTGTGCTACAGAAAATCATATAATACAAAAATATATAAAAATATGATTTTTGTACAAATAACAGAAAGTCACTATGTGTTTTGTTACCACACAGAGAAGACTACCCACAGAGATAATATGGAGGCTGCTCAAGGAAAATAGTCTATTGCCATCTTCATACAGCATAACAATGAACAAATATAGATCTTGGGAAATAGCAAAAATGCAAATAATGCTTATGGTAGACTAAGATATAATAATATTGCAAAGAGGAGGAAAAGAGTCTTGATACCACACACAAATGTTCCCATGGGCCTACAAGCCACACCAGTGGGTGAGTTGCCGTAAGCCTAATGCCCAGATTTTGGTCCACGTGCAGGTTGTGACGCACTTGGATCCAACAGAGTTAACTATAAACTCACAATCTTCCATTTGTCAAGGGTCAAATGCATACAGGCTCAAGAGAATTTGCTAGGAACATCATTCAGGAAATCCAAAAGAAGCAAGCAGTGAATTACATCTTTTACACAACAATTGTAAGTTAGGTACAGAAAATACTTGAACATATCAACAGTGAATTTAATGACTGTATACATTTAAATCATTTAATCCATAAAAACATAAAATAAACAGTAACATTACTCTACATATGATGATGGAAATCAAGAACAAATTTAAATGCTAAGATTTGTGTATGTATGTATCTATATATCTATCTAGCTATATATATAATCTATAATAATATATAGATAATCAACTGGTGCAGGATAACTACAGTATCTTCTGTAGTTTTGTTTTGCTCACTTTATTTAGGTCTACATACACATAGATGGTTTCACAAGAGCTCACCGAGAAGTCAATTACTAAGAACACTTGACCCAAACTGTTCCTTGATTTTTCTATGATTTTTTTATTTTCTTTCACAATATCATTATCATTATCAAGAATGTTGTTATTACTATCACTAGGATCTTGCCATGGGATATTGCTGCCTACTGGCAAGCAACTGAGTGAAGGGAAATTGACTTAGTGAGCCTTTAGATAGAGGCTCTTGCATTATTTCCACCTGTAAACGAGAGAGGGGCACCTTCCATAGGCCATGCCTGGCAGAGTTATAGCTCTAGGAAGGATACCTGCCCATTATCAGGGGCATAGGGTGTTATGGAAAATTGAATAATACAAAAATATAAAAATACACAAATAACAGCATTACTTATAATAACTGTTACTGCACACAGTGTAAACTACCTAATGTGATAATATGGAGTCTGCTCAAGGAAAAGTCAATTACTATCTCCATCCCATATTACAAATATCAAATATAGACCTCAGAAAAAGAGCTAATAGCATTACAATGAGGAGGCAAAAGAGTCGATACCATGTATGAGTGTTCATGTGGGCCACATCTTGAAGCCACAAATTTGAGAGAGTTGCCACTCAAATCCTATTGTCTGGACTTTGGTTAATGTGTGAGCCACAAGGCACTTGGATCCAACAAGCTGATGTTGTCATTTTAATTACTAATAATATTAATGTTTCCATTATTATTAACACCACCAATGTGTCATTATCATCATTAATGTTATCAATGTTTTCACCATTATCACTAACATTATCATTACTGTAATGCTAACAACAATAATTTGCAAAATAAAAAAGGTTACTTTCTAGAAACAGTAATAATAATAAGAATAAAAATAAGAAGACGGAAAAGAAGAAGATTCACAACAATCATAACTATAAAAACAAAAACATTATAATAACAATTACAATAATAATTAAAGAAGAATGAAAAAAAACATACTCGTCATTTGCTTGACCACCAAACAAACAAATATGCCAGTGGAGCTCTTCTCAATGGAAAATGTTGTTTTTCCAAACCCTTGGTGTGAGTAACTATGTATTTTTTGCAGCAGCTTTCTGAAGTTTTGACCCAGTAAGGAATCCAAGTCTCACAAAAGACATAATATTGCAAGGAACTGGTTAAAAGAGTTTTCATCCCAAAATTAGACAACATGGCAGGTCTCTCTTATTGGGAAAGACTAAAACAACTAAAGCTTTTCACTTTACAAAGACTATATGTATGGAAGATCATTGAAAACTTGGCACCAAATCAAAGTAAGACACTCCATCAGACAGGGAAGAATATGTTATCTTTCTGGGAAAACTGCTTAAACTTCCTGATAGAGAAAAATGTGTAATCAAACTTTCTCATCTATGGGCCAAGACTGTTTAGTAGTGTACCAAAAAAGTATCAGAATCAAAACTCAGAGCTCTGTGGAAGTCTTTAAAGGAAAACTAGACAACTGGTTGAATTCAGTACCAACAAGTGGTAGTGTATTAACATGGTAGAGTATGTCTATCATTCATCAAGGACACCTGAAATAGCAGAGCTCATCAGCCATTACATGTGTAAAATAAATGCTCTCCACAAACCTTCTCTCAATTTGCTTTTTTCTGCGGCAATCTTCTGAATCTTCTCCATCTGCTCTGTGACGAATTTGACCTTCCTGGTGAAATAGTCCTTTGCTCCAGGGACATCCTAGGAGGAAATAGTAGTTATTGTAGTTTTACTGTTAAATATGTGAGGCTAAAATAATAACTTCTAATACTGCTACTGCTGCTGCTACTACTATATTTACTACTACTACTTATACTATTACTACATCTACTACTACTAGGAGGAAATAAAAGTTATTGTAGTTTTATTGTTAATAATGTAAGGCTAACATAATAACTTCTGCTACTGCTACTGCTACTGCTACTGCTACTGCTACTGCTACTGCTACTACTACTACTATTTATACTACTACTACTACTAATGATACTACTATAAGTCTATTACTACATCTATTTCTACTACTAATATTCCTATATCTACTACTAATACTACTACTACTACTACTACTATTACTACTACATCTACTACTACTACTACTATTTCTTCTACTATTACTATTTATACTACTACTACTATTACTACTACATCTACTACTACTACTATTTCTTCTACTATTACTATTTATACTACTACTACTATTACTACTACATCTACTACTACTACTACTATTTCTTCTACTATTACTATTTATACTACTACTACTATTACTACTACATCTACTACTACTACTACTATTTCTTCTACTATTACTATTTATACTACTACTACTATTACTACTACATCTACTACTACTACTACTATTTCTTCAACTATTACTATTTATACTACTACTACTATTACTACTGCTACTATAAAATATTAGTATGTTTAATATTAGAAACCAACAATGATAACCATAAAAACAGAGAAATCATTCACATGAAAGCAACAACTCTTAATCATTCTCAGTTTATCAAGCCTCAATTGCAAGGGCTGACCACCTGCCTGAGGCCAGTGTAATCAAACAAACAACCTAGCCATTAACTTGTTCCCCAGGATTGGCAAATACACTTCAATTCTTCCTGCTAGCATCTGAAAAGGACCTGTAAACAAAGTCTACCACTGACGGACTGCCTACAGCTCGAGGAGACACCTGATCACAATTAACCCAATGCCACTGAGCATGGAATGTACATACATGCCATGCCCACTGTGAGTTTACTTTATTAATGGTTTTTACACATAGATGGTTACACTTGTACTAAGTCATCAATGAGCCAAATACGAGTACTGCCTGTCACACCTGTTTACCCTTTTCCTTGATTTGTGAAAATATTTTACATTATCTTATTTTGCTGTTACTAATGTTTATAACATTATAGTAATCATAATGTCTATAATAAAGATAAAACCATCGATATTCATAGTATTAGTAGAAAAAAGTTCTTTCCCACCAATTCAAGGAAAGGTGAAATCAGGTAAGGTCACAAGGTCTAGTAACTGACTACTTTGTGGCTAAGAAGAAGAAGAAGAAGAAGAAGAAGAAGAAGAAGAAGAAGAAGAAGAAGAAGAAGAAGAAAAAGAAGAAGAAGAAGAAGAAGAAGAAGAAGAAGAAGAACTAGCAGTACTACTACTACTACTACTACTACTAGTACTACTACTAGTAATAGTCTACTACTAGTAGTAGTCATACTAGCAGCAGCAGCAGCAATAGTAGTAATAGCAGTAGTAGTAGTAGCAGTAGTAGTAGTAGTAGTAGTAGTAGTAGTAGTAGTAGTAATACTAGTACTAGTACTAGTACTAGTAGTAGTAGTACTAGTAATACTGGTAGTGGTAGTAGAAGTAGTAGCAGTAGAAGTGGTAGTAGTAGTGGTAGTAGTAGTGGTAGTAGTAGTGGTAGTAGTAGTGGTAGGGGTAGTAGTTGTGGTAGGGGTAGTAGTAGTGGTAGTAGTAGTAGTAGTGGTAGTAGTAGTAGTAGTAGTAGTAGTAGTAGTAGTAGTACTAGTAGTAGTAGCACTAGTAGTAGCACTAGTAGTACTTGTAGTAGCACTAGTAGTACTTGTAGTAGTACTAGTAGTACTAGTAGTAGTAATAGTAGTAGTAGTAGTAGTAGTACTAGTAGTACTAGTAGTACTAGTAGTACTAGTGCTACAACTACTACTACTACACAATGAATTCAGCCTGATATCTGTGTTCCTGATCATTCTTTTCTTGGTGAACCAATGAGCTAATGAGCTTGATCTACCTGGCAAATGGAAACCTGATCAACTGGTCAGGTTACTTCCATCTTCCAGTTGACGCTTTTCTTGATTATAGATGATTCTTTTCATTTAAGTAAACCCTTTCTTTGTTCACTTATTCCCGGTACATAATCTTGCCGATCAAATCTATTTCCATTTGACTTCGACCGTGAAAATAAGGTAAGATGCTAAATTTAAGAGAAAAATTATTCCAAGAACAAAACACAAAAGTCCACTCACCCGTTCCACGTAGTATCCTGTTCCGATGTCAATGAGCAGCTTTTCCGCATCAGCGATTGTCCCAGGAACATACATACAGCTGGTCAGAGGGACGAGCACCTCCTTGCCCTTGACTTCAGGTGTGACCTGAAATAGCAGGGCCATGTTTGATGAAAAACACATTCAATCTCTTAAAAAATAATGGGTGGGTGAGGACATGAGCAAATGAGTGAGTGAGTGAGCGAGTGAGTGAGTGAGTGAGTGAGTGAGTGAGTGAGTGAGTGAGTGAGTGAGTGAGTGAGTGAGTGAGTGAGTGAGTGAGTGAGTGAGTGAGTGAGTGAGTGAGTGAGTGAGTGGGCGAGAGAGAGTATGAGTGTGTGTGTGGGGAGAAGAGTATGCAGGTGTGTGTGTGTGTGTGTGTGTGTGTGTGTGTGTGTGTGTGTGTGTGTGTGTGTGTGTGTGTGTGTGTGTGTGTGTGTGTGTGTGTGTTTGTGTTTGTGTTTGTGTTTGTGTTTGTGTTTGTGTTTGTGTTTGTGTTTGTGTTTGTGTGTGTGTGTGTGTGTGTGTTCAATAAAACTAAATTCCATTTATCTAAATACAAAATAACTGTATTATGGTAATTACAACATTAAAAGATTTGAAAAAATGAGTTCCACTGGGAACAAGTGGCCTTTTAATAACAGAAGATTCTACTACTAAACTAATATCTTCCTTACATTAACTAAACTCTTATGCAACTGCAATTTAATACTTTACCTTATCGACACATTCTCCAGATTCATTGAATTTTAGTTGTGCTATTTTAAGCTGCTGTAAAGATTCATTGAAGAACTGCAATTCCTGTGAAGAAAGAAGGGTTTGCTTATTATCTTCCTTCAATAATTTCAGAAAAACCATAAAGCCTGTTCACCACCAGCTACATCAATCTCAAAATATTTTTTAAAATCTGTATAAATGAATATGGTGCATTATGCCTAAGAATGTAAGAGGTATGAATGATCACATCATGGCAAAAACTTCATTCACACCAGATAACGTCTAATCATATCATATATTATCATACAATTTTTAAAAAGAGCCACACTGCAAAACATTACAAATCAAGTACAAATGAATCATTTACAATATGCATTTATATGTGGTAGTTTGTAAAAAAAACAAAAAAAAACAAAAACAACACACACAACACAGGATGAAAATATTTACAGCATTTTCTATAAGTCCATTTTCTATGAGTTGGCACAAAGTCCTAATAAAGAGGAGGAATAAGAAGGGACTTGTACCCCCCCCCCCCATCTAACGAATAAAAAGAAGGTAGGAAAAGTTAGGTTTGGATTTTTGGGTTTGCATGATACCCTAACGTTTAGGTATGTGCGAATAAACCATTGGATAAAGGAAATATATAAAAATAATCAGGTTTTGGGACTACCTCTCCAAATACCAGAAAAATGAAGAAAAAAAATCCTGACTTCTGTCAGGTATGTGCAGCTGGTACATGGCGAGTGAACTCCACAGAATTGAGTACAATTCATGAGACGAGAGCGTTCTGAAACTCCGTAGAGTGAACATCAACATCGAGTTTAGTGAAATCTAACCCTTACTCCATGGACTCTGAACCCAATTTGAATACAGGAGAAGATCCTGAATTAGTCCATTACATGGATCATGATAACCAAACAAAGAGAACAAGAGAAGAACTAGAAAGTGACAACGAAGATAACCCAATTTCTAAACAACCGAAAAACAAAGAAGCCGGTTGGAAGACACAGGCTGAACCCCAACCAACAACAAGTAACAACCCAACAAATAGGGAGGTAGGAAAAGAAAATTCAGTTGTACTAATACATTTAAAAGATGGATCTGCAAATGCAAGTTTTAACAACCCAATACAATTAACTAAAGCACTCAACAATTCAGAATTCCAGAAATATATAATAGAGGACTCACTAAGAGTACTAGGAGCAGGCAAAGCCCTCAGATTTGAAGTCAAAGATATGTCAAAACTAAGACCTCTAAAAGAAATAGACAAACTTGGAGAATGGGAAATAGTATGTAAGCAACCTACCTCAAACAAATACATAAATTGTTCCTATGGTACTATCTTCCCAGTAGAAACAGACTTAGATATAGAAAGCATCAAAGAAAAAATAAGACCTTTAGGATATGAACCAAATGAAATTACAGAGGTAATCAGACTAAAAAAGCAAAATGATGACAAAACAAGCAAAGAAAAGTGGATTCCCACCAAATCCTTAAGGATCACTTTCAGAGGGACATTACCCAAAAGAGTAGCCATAGGCCATACAAGCTACCAAGTCAGGCAATATACTTTCCCTATACTAAAATGTTTCAACTGCTTAAGGTACGGCCATGGGGCAGTAACTTGCAAGAACAAAAAGAGATGTAGTAACTGTAGCCAATATGGACACAACTTCAAAGATTGCCAGAACACCTCCCATTGTTTTTATTGTGATGAGAACCATTCACCAAATACAAAAGAATGCAAAGTGCATAAATCAGCACAAGAAATAAACAAAGAAAACAAAACTCCAAATAACTTAGAAATAAAAAAACAGCTACAACAACTCAAACCTATAACAAAATACAAAAGTACTGCAACACAACAACCAAACAAAATTAAACAAACACAGAACACAGAACAAGTACATGAAATCACAACACCTCAACCTACAGAAGACAACAGAACGCAAACATATGCACAGACATTAACAGAACCACAAAGCCTCACTCTAGGCCAAAAAAACCCAAACAAAACAAATAACCAAACTCCAAACAGAAAGAAGACAAAAACTTCAAACATCACAGAACAAACCACATGTTTAGATGAAAATGAACACCCACAACAAGAACAAAAACAAAATAAATCCAAAAACAACAAACAAAAAGACATAATGAATTCACCAACAACATGGTCATTACCAACCCCACTAATTCATAAAGCTACCTCAAATGATAACGATGAAAAAACCACAGAAGGCTTCTCTTGGATAAAATTAGCCAAAAACATATTTAAGATAATAACAAAAATAATAAACAACTTCAACTCAGACAAATCAATAATCCAAAACATAATTGACGTAACAAATGAGATTAGCAATGTGCTAAAAGAATTGTTTGACTTTTAAAATGGAAAACTTTATACTGTGGAATGCAAGATCCGTATTAAACAAGAGAACCAACCTAAATTACCTAATTTATAAAGAAACCCCAAGAATAATAGCCATAACAGAAACATGGCTAAAAGAAAAAGATAAATTTAACCTAAGTAATTATACAATAATTAGGAAAGACAGATTAAACCAAATAGGAGGAGGCTTAGCTATATGCATAAAAAAAGATTTACAGTTCAAAGAAATCAAACTAAGAGAAATATACAGTGATAAATTAGAAACCCTGGGAATAAAAGTTAACTATAAAAGAAAATGGCTAAATATACTAATAATATATAACCCATGCAATGATATAAAAACAGAAGAACTCCAATACTATTCAGACCAAATCTCAGACCCGAAACTAATAATGGGGGACTTCAATGCCCATCATCCTTACTGGAACAAAAACATAAGTAATAGACAAATTAATATAACAAGCAAAAACAAAATAAATTGGATAAGTCAAAATAATTTAATAATGCTAACCCCTAAAAATCAAGTAACTAGAATAGATCCTAAAACCGCCAAAGAATCAACCATAGATCTAGTATTTGGTTCACCAACCCTAAGTCATATCCAACTAAGAACAGCATTACACCTAGACAGCGACCACTTACCAGTAATAATGAATGATAACACATACAAAGACAATAATTTACTAAAAGAAAAAAAGTGGCAATATACAAAAGAAGGATGGACCGATATTCAACAAGAATTAAATAGCACAGAAACAGGAAGCCTAACTTCACTCAAAGAAATTTCAGAACTTATAAAAAATGTCGCCCTTAAACATTTTAAGTTAGAAATACGAACATACAAAGACAAACCAAACAAACCATGGTGGAATAAAGAATGTAATGATATCATCAAAGAAAAAAACAAAGCCTATAATAAATGGAGGAAAAAGCCAACATTAACAAATCAAATAGAATATAAAAGATCATTAGCAAAAGCAAGATATACAATAACGCAAACAAAAAAGGAATCATGGGAAAAGTTTTGTGCAACATTAGATTTTAAAACCCCATCAAGAACGATTTGGAATTTCCTAAAGAAATTAACAGGAAAAATAACTACAATGGAATATCCATTAATTGAAAACGATCTGCCAATAACAGAAATTGCACAAAAATTGGAAAAATTTAAAAGAGAATATATGGAAACGGTAAATAAACCCAAAAAACTTTTGGCAGACTTAGAAAAAGAAAGATTATTTAACTTAAAGAATACCAATGAAATAAGTAAAGAAATAACCCTCCTTGAATTGAAAACAGCAATAAATAACACCAAAAACAATAAAGCATACGGTCCAGATGAAATGACATACGAACTTTATAAGAACGCTCCAAATAACATTCTAGAGTCAATTCTAACCAACATCAACTCTCTCTGGACCAACGGAGAATATCCCGAATCACTAAAAAATGCACTAATAAACCCCATATTAAAACCAGGAAAAAACCCTTCAGAAGCAAACTCATATAGATACATTAGTAGAATTTCATGCATTGGCAAGATTTTTGAAAATATAATAACCAAAAGACTAATATGGTGGCTAGAACACAACAACAAGCTAGACATAGATTTAACCGGCTTCAGACCCAATAAAAATACCTCGGATGCACTACATACAATTGACAGCCATATAAACAAAGCTTTCATAGACAAAAAATATATAATAGTAGCATGCATGGATCTAGAAAAAGCCTTTGATACAGTCAACCATGAAGCACTTCTAGTCAAAATGTCAAAGCTAGGCATCACAGGAAAACCTCTAAAATGGCTAAATAATATGTTAGAGAAAAGAACCTTCCAAATAAAAATTGGAAATCAAACATCAGAGAAAGGAATAATAAAAAGTGGCGTACCTCAAGGTTCACCAATAAGCCCAGTTTTATTCAATATAATGTTAAATGATCTAAAACTAGCAAAAGAAACTGAGAAGATAATATATGCAGACGACATAACCCTTTTAACAAGTAATAAAAATTTAATAGAAGCCTCAAACAAAATAGAAACAGAACTACAAAAATTAAAAGAGTGGGCCAATCACTGGGATCTGAAAATAAACTTCACAAAAAGCAAATTAATGTGTTTTTCAAACAAAAAGATAAATCAACTACCAATAATAAGGATAGACAACACAGAAATCAAGTATACTCAAAGCCATAAAATCTTAGGCTTAACATTAGATGCTCCCAAACTAAAATGGAAAAATCATATAGAAAACTTAAAAGTAGACATTTTAAGTAGAATAAACATAATGAAAAAAATAACTTCACTAAATTGGGGAGCAAATAGAGAAACTCTATTAAAATTCTATAAAATCTATATAAAACCAAAAATTGAATATGGACTAACAGTTTATGGAGCAGCAAAAGAAACCGAATTGAGAAAACTTGAAATTTTACAAAACCAAGCATTAAGGCTTGCAACAGGATGTTTTAGAACAACTCCAATCATATCTCTTCAAGCATTAACAAATATCCCACCTTTATCAAACAGAATAAAAGAACTTGAATGCATTCAGCTAACAAAAATTTTGAATAAACCAAACACAACACCAGTAAAACAACAAATAACGAAATGTATAAAAGAATACAACCCACAAAGAGATAAAAGATCACTAGTCCACAGAGCAACAGAAACAAAAATAAACCTAAATCTAATTATAAGCCCAAATGTAATACCAAACATATCCCCAATACCCCCATGGTATGATATTTCAGAAAACATACAAGTCAACTTTACGACCAATACAACAAAAAATACTCCTCAAATTATTATTCAAAAACAATTTCTGGAATTAATGAATACAAATTATAAAAACTTTAACAGAATTTTCACTGACGGCTCAAAGATAAGAGACCCAGAATCCACCTCAGCAGCAATCTACATCCAAAACAAAAATATAGCAACTATCTGGAAATTGCCTCCTAAAACAGAAATCACTCATGCAGAATTATTTGCCATAAAGCAAGGACTGAAATACGCACTAAATAACAAATTGACCAACACAATAATACTAACAGACTCACAATCATCACTACAATTAATACAAAATCCCAAACCACTAAACTATAAACAGATCACATATGAAATACAAAATCATATTCACTTTCTCTCAACACAAAAACAAAAGATTATGATCCAGTGGATTCCATCACATAAGAATATCAAAGGAAATGAAATCGTAGACCTAGCTGCAAAGAAAGCCCATGAAATACATAATCCCATGTCCATACCACAAGATCCAAATTATATTATAAAAGAAATTAAATCAAGAAATAGGAAAGAATGGGAATCAAATTTAAAAAGAATCCTAGGCACAAAAAATTACCTTATCAAAGACAATACAGAAAAACCTTGGACCAGAGCCAAATGCAGAAAACTAGATACATGCATCTCAAGAATCTCAACCAAACACACAAGACTAAAACAACATTTATATAGAATGAAAATGGAAAATGACCCTTTCTGCAGATGGTGCATGAACCAAGAAGAAACAATAGAACATATGTTTTTACACTGCCCAAGATTCAACTCTCACAGAACAAAACTAAAAGATGCTTTAAGACGAGTAAACATAAATGACATTGATATAAACCTTCTGATTACAGGTGCAGATCAACCATCTATAATAAAGTACTACATATTAAGACATACAAAGATTTTCCTACAAACAACAAGATTATCTGACATCATTTAAGAAACAAGAAGCCTAGAAAAGAAGATCCAGGGGATATAGACAACAATAGTCTAAAACCCTACACCAAGATAGAAGAAGAAGAAGAAGAAGAATTCATGAGACTAACAATGTCAACAGGAGTCAATTTTACATCAATAATGTGAAAGTATTTGGAAACAAATAGCAACAAGTAATACAAATAGGTTGCATTATCATGACCAAAACAGTTCATGTAGGGTTACTGTGCAGTTAGTTGATCACTGCAAGGCAATGTAAGGCTAGACATAGTCATGAGAGGTGTGGCATTTTCCGTTATACATTTTCATTGATTTTTTCATATTGGTTTGATTCCAGAGATTAATTCTAACATCAGTGATTGTAGTTTTCTATTGCCTCCAACTCTTAGATTTTCAGTAAGTCAGTCCTTTTGTATACTTTAACTAGTAATTTTACTCAGCACTGATCACCTTTATATAATGATTATAATAGCCTTGCTGGCCTAGTAGGGTATGAACCATACCAGGGTAAATATAAAAAAATATAAAAATGTTAAAAACCCTACAATAACTTATACATAACACAAAAGTAGGACCAATCCTATGTGATATCCAGGGGGACAGTGCCTCCTACACCTCGAATCAAATGGATTTGCAACACCCCCTCCCCTCTCCTGCATGGTTTACAATTCCCTTGGTAATTTTAGTGGAAATTGATTTTTTTTTTCCAATTTATTTCCTCTCCTGTATTCTATGATTTAGGGGAACCAGAGATTTAAGAGTGGGGGGGGGGGGGCTAAGGACAAAATCACTCATAATGGCCATTCAAAAAGTGAAAATGGGAAAAAACTTTAAACTCTAGCCAATGATCAGTTATTATATTTTACAGGATTTAGTAGTCCCCCTGAAACTGAAACAAATTTGTAACAAAAGTAGCACTCTCAACAAACTTAGCATTCAAAAGGCACAATGTGTAGTGATATATATATATATATATATATATATATATATATATATATATATATATATATGGAATATATATTTATCCCCAAGCCACCAGGGATTCCATGTGTGTAATTGCAGTGCCCACGGTGAGTTTAATTTATTAATTATTTTTACACACAGATACCTCTACCAGTACAAAGTCACCAATGAGCCAATTGCGAGTACAAAATTCTGACAGTACATCTAAAGTAGCCCAGTTTTGACAGTATTGCCAATGTAATATTTGTACACAATTTAGACTATTTTTTTTATTTTACTGAAACTAAAACAAAAATAAATATTTTATAAACATTACAAACTGATATTGCATTCGAATATACATAAAAAAATCATAAAAGTATATTTGTTCATTCCCTTATACATTTACTAACTTATATATTTATTCATTCACAACTGGAGAGCTTTGGCCTCATTAAAAACACCATACGAGTGGAAGTCAGGAACGCTAAACGCAAAAATTCCAGAGCAAAGCCAAAGGTTCCTCCCACACCCACGTTGCAGCCGATGACTCACGCCACTTCTCTTTCTTACTCACACGCCTTTATCACCACTTCTCTCTCGCCCCACACCTCGGCCGATGCAGCGGTCAAACGTACCTGATCCAGCTGGTTCTTGAGGTTGGTCAGCTGCTCTAAATTCAGCTTGGAGATGTCGATCACCTGAGGACCCGATCCCTTGCTGGAGGCCATGGTTGTTTGTGACGGCGCTTACTGCACGGACCCGGCGGGGAGCCTAGAGCGGAGCCTCCTTTCGGCGAATAGACGCTCTCGAAGGGAACGGATGATTTGATGGCGGATTTATTTGGCGGAGGAGGCTGTGCAAATGATGAGATGACTTGGGATATTGACTAGAAATGAACGTAAAGGGACTAATTGATCGTAGCTGAACTGAAATAAAGGGAACAGGGGAAGAACCTTATGTAGATCCACTTTTCATCGAATGAACGAATGAGTGAATGAAGAAGGCTGGATAAGCGAGCAGATGAATGGGAGATTTGATTAGAAATTAACTTAATATGATCAAACTGGTGAAATGATTAGTTGAAATGGACTGAAATGAACTGTTTACAGATAGACGAGTTTAATGAGTTGGTCCACTTTTGGGAGAATGAACGAATTAATGAAGGAAAGATGCTGTGAAAGGACAGATGGATCAAGAACAAAATAAGTACTTTTCTAGGCCTTAAGATGCGTGGGTGAATTGAACTCAACGGATGAATAAATTTAGTGGATTAAATGAAGTGAAATGAACTCAGTCAGTGAACGGCACGAGGTGGGCGCGTGCATTCACGTTTTGGCTATTTTGGTTTAGGACCTGGTTGAGACTCCGAAGACAGACCTATTCCAAGTATATATATATATATACTTTTATAGACCTCGGTCCAAAATGGGGTCGTGTATCAGATACTTATATAGAAGTTGGCATGGTATAGTACGTATGTGAGGAGACGGAAACACTAATACGAGGACATGCATACATACATACATATAAATACATATATATATACATATATATATATATATATATATATATATATATATATATATATATATATATCGCACGCGTGCGCGAGCGTGTGTATGTGTGCGTATCTTTCTTTCTATATACAATGTATACATATATATATATATGTATATATGTTATATATGTGTCTGTGTGCGTGTAAGCTGCAAAAGGGATCGTCATGCAGCAAAGAGTTTGATCAGATTACAGCGCTGCGAGATTAAGAAGAGCACTCATTCTCTAAAGTAAAGTCTTTCGAGAGAAAGCCTGTCCTTGCCCTTCCAGAAATATGGATTTCAAGTCATAAAACCGATCATTACATAAGAGTGAGTAATGAAAGCATTATCTGTTATTCTGTCAATACCAGGGGCGGATCCAGAACTATTCTGAAGGGGGGGGGGCAGTTGATAAAGGGGGGCGCTTATAAACTTTCGGTAATTGATTGATATTATACCATCACTATGTTGCTGTAGGAAATCAGTTTAGTTTACTCCGTAGGTCATGCTCACTTTGAGTGGTTTGAAAATTGTGTATGGAAAGTTTTAGCCTTGCTACTGTTTATACCCTGCTACTACTTCGACAGAGAAAGATTGTCATTTTATGTTTTATAATGATTTGACAGGGAGAATGATAATTGCCGATATGTTTCATTTTTGGATGACCCGAGAACGATGAAGCCCATGTCAGCATATCAAATGTAATTTCATAGAAAAGGGGCGCCGCACTTCCAACAGGAGGCGCCAGACCAGTTACAGAGCAGCGAGGGGGGGCAACTGCCCCCAGTTGCCCCCCCCAAAAAAAAAAAATCCGCCACTGGTTAATACATAGATTATGTTACACCAATGATGAAAGAGCATCCATGTCCCACAGTTCACATGGGGGATAAGGTAGTCAGGTTTGCTCGGCTATCCTAAAGTAAGCGTAAACGATCGGATTATTGGGGAATAGCAGACTCAATGAATAGCATAGCATTTATTTTTAAATATCCTTTTACGCATCCCATTCAAGCAATTGTTATCAACTACTGATCCCTTTGCAAGGAACCGATTACGTTACTGTTTTCAGATAGCAATCTAATCGATGACAAGTGAGGTTATACGCCCACTCTTTAAGCAAGAACCCTGATGTTGAGCGAGGTGATATTTCATTTTAACACGGCTGTGAAGTGAGTTACAGTACAGTCCTCTCTCCTCATGATGATAACTTTTAACAATCATAGGACAATCAAATATTATTCTGATGTATACTTGCTTGGACACTCTAGTCATTTGAAAGACATACGCAATGTAATGTAGCGGTCCAACCATCGATCCTTCAGATTTTAAACAGCTGTTTTGACTTTCGAGAACTGCGTGACCGAAGATATGGCACAGATTGGCAATATTCATTGAAAACAAAAACAAGTTTAAGAAATCGTCTCTACACGTGTAGCCAACATTTAAGAGGTCTTATTGTATGATAATTTGGTGAACAAAGTACATAAATATATGTTATTATGTTTACATGTTTTCGAGAGTTCATGTTGTACCACAGCTTTGGCAGGAGTTGTGGGTGAGTGCAATCCCTGGTTCAGACGCATCGATTTTTCACCGCCCGCCGTGGAAGGCACGGTATCATACTTTTAAATAACCTTTGGCATTGATGATTCCTATAAAGTGCTGTTCGTGATCACTGAGGTCACCATTTCAGATTAATCGACGAATTCGCCCTCCACGGAACACACTGTTAACTACATTTTTATACGTTTCCTTAAGGTGCACGGGAATGTCGAGTTCTGTGGAACCGACCTCAGATTAGTACTGGCCACCCTTCGAGTCTACTTCAGACTGTCCAGTGCTCAGATCAGTGTTTCAACTTGGACAGACTGAGGGTGGGGGAGTGTGTCCGGAGGTTTGCTAAGGCTCTCTGATCATTTCGCAGCATTCGGTAGCACTGGAATATTTTCAAGTACGAAATGCTTGATGCAGCTCAGGAGTCAACAGGCGGCCACTCAAGAGCAAGACAGAATTACATCTCGCAGAAGACACTGGAGGCTAGATGCGTGTTGTACGGCTCACTTATGAGTGATTTGGGACTTGCATCGTTCCCTTGCAGGTAGGAAACTGTTGAAAGGGACGCGGAACAGTTTATCAGGAACCTTGCTGAGGAGGTCGAAGGCCATTTCTTAG
>NC_061846.1:18619586-18634586 GCF_019202785.1 Penaeus chinensis | reverse complement strand
CCCCTGACCACTGCTACTACTACGCCATCCTCGATACTTGCTGTCAACTTGATCCATTCCGAAATCATCCACCCAGATTATTACTCAATCTTCAGAATATTTCCCTTCCTCTCTCTCCATTCCTCCATTCCAATTCTTCCTGCACAGTTTTCTTCATTCTCTGTCACCCCCTCCCTTATTACTACTCTTCATCCTTATCGTCCTCCTCTCTCAGTATTATCTCTCTCTCCCAGTCAAATTGTTTCGCCACTCTGCATCCAGATACGCCAGGGTCTACCACTTTCCCGATGTATACCTTTCCTCCTCCTAACGTCACTTGTCGCCACCTGGTAATCTAAATGTTCCGCGCCATCTTCTTCCACATTCTCTCCTACGCCCACTCCTTCCTCTGTTCCTTGGACATCTGTCTCTTCTTCTCGAAAAAAGAAAAAAAAAAAAAAAAAAAACTTCGTTTCTCAGACCTCTTCACCCAACTCCCTTCCAAAAGCTCTTGAGGAAATTCAGACTTCTTAAAACTGACCCAAGAGAACGCTCCGCTCCATCATCCGCCCTCCAATCTCTTCACTCACATTTCCTTTACATTCAGAGTGACTGCCGACATCCATCCTTATCCTCCTCATGTCCCCCCTACCCTTCTCTCCCAACACACTCCATCTTTCCCTTTTCCATCCGCACCCCATTCATCTTCTTCCCCCATTACCGCTTCATCTTTCTCCTGGATGCTCTCGTGATTCCGTGTTGTCACAAAGTGTCTTTCCCCGAACCCTTCTTTCCCTCCTGACGTTTTTCTATGTACTTCACCTCCTTCTCCTGGTCCCTCCTACTTCTCCGACACGCATTTCTAACTTAACTAAACCTTGATTGCTTCAAAATGGTTCTCCTGCACTGTGTTCCTCGTGCAATTCATGTTCAGCTGTCCTATCCCCTCTTTACTGCAGACCGTACCTCTGCTTTTCCTCCCTCGTACTCTTTTCCCCGACCCCCCCCCCCCCCCCTCCCAAACATGCTGGACATCCTCACGGTATCCCCCACTTTTCTCTCTGACGCATATATACCCTCCGTCCGTCGCTTGTAACCTCCCTTCCTTTTACTGATCCCCGCCTAACCCTGTTTGCTGCTCCTCTTTACCCTTCCCATTACCACACTATATTAGAGTGCTGCCCGACCCTTGATGTCTAAGACATTTTGCTTTGATCATTAACTCATGTTCACTCTTTTCGCTACAGTGATCTTTGATATCTAACACATTTACTTGCTTTAACCATTAATCAACCGCCAACGAAATACTATACGCATCACCGAGTCAGCAATCACGATTATATTTTAAGATTACATATAACAGAACTAGAAAATAAACGACAGCGGTGGAAAACTGACAAAAATGCAAGAAACAAAACTGGATTTCCCAAGTGACGCAGCTTTTCCTCCGTCAGTTTCAGTGCTTTACGTTGCATTTTTTTTTTTTTTTTTTTTACCGGAAAAAATATCTAACAGAGCGATAAAAGTCACATCTGTTAAAATAAAACTGATGGTAAGCTCTCATCATCAATATCACCATTTCCATTGCATAAAGAAGTTCGGATATATTGATAACAACTAATGATGTAAATGATAATGAGAACCACAAAAAAACAATAATGATAGTGTTATTGTACGCGTCGGATGAGGTTTTACAAATTTAAAGTGCATTATGATTTAATAAACATCTATCTCAGTTTTCTCCATTCATACATCTATCCGTCCATCCATCTATCCATATCTAAAATGATCTATCTACCACGATATCCCTACCTACTTATACTTTCCCTATATCTCTCTTCTCTATACACACTTGCATTTACGAAAGTTCTCGCTGTACTGAGAATATCTACAAACGTTCAACCGGAAACTTTCGAACTTCCTCTGGTGACTCATTCGACTGACGAACGTAAACGGAAAGTTATTCGGTACTTTACTTCGATTTCATTATTACTTTTGCATCATCATTGTTATGCTGTCATTGTTATTGCGATAATCCATGCTATTACTGTTATCATTATCATTATCATTGGTGGTGGTAAGTGACCACAGCGGCAGAAGCAGTAGCATCATCATCATTATTATCATTATTACCATCATTAACATTATCATCATCATTGTTATAATTATTGTTGTTTTTGTTGTTTTGTTGTTGTTGTTATTATTATTATTACTATTAGTATTGATGTTGTTTTTGTTGTTGTTAGTATTGTTATTATTGCTATTATTGTTATCATCATCATCATCATCATCATCATCATCATCATCATCATCATCATCATCATCATCATCATCATCACCATCATCCTCATTACTATTATCATTATCATCATCGTCATCATTATCACAATCATTATTACTATTACTACTACTACTATTAGGCCCTCTACTCTACTATGACTGCTACCATTATCATTAATTTTTCTATTACTATTGTTACCATTATTATTACCATTCTCACTACTACTGCTACGATTACTACCATTGTTAAAGCAATAATCACCATTATCTTCTCTGGGACAATAACCTATCACTATTAATATCATCATCTTCCTCGTCCTCCTCTTCCTCTATCTTCCAGCATCTCTTTAAGTTCATCATTGTTATTCTTATTATCTTTATCATTTTCATTGATGTTATCATTATAACTACTATTACCATTATCATTATCTTTATCATTATCATTATCATTATCAGTATCATTATCATCATCATCATGACCACCACCATCATCATCATCATCCCCATCATCATCACCACCACCATCACCATCATCATCACCATCACCATCACCACCATCATCATCATCACCACCACCATCATCACCATCATCACCATCATCACCACCACCACCATCATCATTACCACCATCATCATCATCCTCACCACCACCACCATCATCACCACCATCACCATCACCATCGTCATCATCATCACCATCATCATCATCCTCACCACCACCATCATCACCACCATCATCACCACCATCACATCACCACCATCATCACCACCACCATCATCATCACCACCATCATCATCACCACCATCACCACCATCATCATCATCACCATCATCATCATCATTATTATCATTATGCATGCTTCCCCTTGCAACTTTCCCTGAGCCCGCAGTCGACGCTCATCTTCAGCCGCGACACCTTATTATTATTATCATTATCATTATTATTGTTATTGTTGTTGTTAACATTATTACATTATTGTAATTATTATTATCATTATCATCATCACTATCATTAATTTATCATCACTCTCATTATTACTGCAATTAATATCATCATCATTGTCGTTTAGTACTTATTATTTTTATTACTATTATTACTATCATCATTATCATCGTCATCCTCATGATCATCATTATAGTCATCATCATCATCATCATCATTATAGCCATCATCAATATTATAACTAATAATCTATACCCCTTATTTTGACTGGTTCTTTTATCTATCATCATATATTACTATAAGTGTTCCTCAACCTTTTTGAGAAGGGGCCCCAAAATCTGTCCTTGCCAGAATAGGCTATATTTTCACAAAACATACATTCATTGGCCGTCAAAAAAGATACGCTATAAAGGGTTTCTGAAAAGGCGAATTTGTTTACACTAACAAGCAAGGTACAGTGTCCCAACGACCCAATTTGATGATACAGGCGTTCAAGAAGATTAAATTTTGGTTGGGATGCCATTGTTATTATCAGTATTAGGATTGTCTTTGTTGCGCTTGTCTTAACCATCATGATAAAGTGAGTGTTATTCATTACCATTATCATGAAATCATCATTGGGGTTATGATTTTCCTTCTTATCTTAATTACTTAATTTACATCTTTATTGTTACAATTATCATTGTCATAATCGTTTTCATTATTATCATCATCACTATCATTACCGTTGTCGTTACTGTCATATTCATTATCATTGTCATTATCATTTTCAACTATCATCATCATTATCATCGTATTCATTATCACACACACAGACACGCACACACACACACACACACACACACACACACACACACACACACACACACACACATATATATATTTATATGTGTGTATAAATATATATATATACATATATATATATATATATATATATATATATATATGCGTGTGTATCACCACAGTAAACTAAATACAGAGCTTTACAAATAGGGTGAAAATGTCCCAAGAAAGAATGAACATGTAAGACACCCAGATAAGAGTTTCCGCTGTACATCCTCAGGTTAGCCTTTTGTCAGTCACTCGTGGGATTTCACGCAGCCGAGTAGCGCTCTTGTGCTCCTGATACACAGACGTCTTCTCATTCCATTCCTGACTTGCCTTTGCTTGCGCAGTGTATCTAGATTAGTGTATCCAACTTTGTGCATATAATTTAGTCTGTTGAAAAAAGCGGTCAGGTATATACGATGTCTGGTGTCTGATATCCAGACTGAGGTTGAAATGAGGTGGAAGGACCTTTGAAATGCACAGGCATCTCCTGATACCGATTGCCATGATCCTATGTGAGAGCTTAGAAACGTATACAACACCATCGTTCTCTTGACGCGCCAGACCCTTTAAAGGCGATGAGCAGCAAGGCAGACGACGTCTTGCCCCCGCTCTTGCCCCGAAAGGACTCCCTGCTGCCCCCTGCCCCGGCTCCTTCGAGGTTCTCCAGCGACGACGTCAACGTGCTGCGCTACTTCACGTTGTTCCGCTGTCAGGGGCCTGCGGCGCTGGTCCTGGCTCACACGTACACTGCGCTGACTCAGGTCAGGTCCAGCGGCGTCCTTACCTACTGTCGGGCTACTCTCGGCTATTCCAATGCTCGCATCAGAGGTCTCTTTTCGAGGGACGAGCTTCATGAACTAGAAGGGAGCTGGGATCCCTTCCAGAAGGACATAACTTTCCTCTACAAGTTGTTGCAGAATGTCTGTGGGTTGGCCCCCAGCTGTGATCAGGTGTGGAGTGTGCCCTCCCACGCCCTCGAGTTCCTCCTGCGAACAGTTAAAACATCTAGAAATTACGTGTCACACAGTTTAATTAGAATCAGTGACTCTGAATTGCAAGATTGGACTAAAGAGCTGTTGACCGACCTACGAGCCATCCTAGCCCATGTCGCCAGCAGGACACACATTGACCTGGACAGAATTGTGCAGAAAATTGAGGAAGACGTCTTGCAAATCGTTGATTCGCAGTTGCCTCCAGTCCCTGCCGAGGCCTTCCAGCGTGACAAGGAGGCAATACTGCAAGATCAACATAAAAGTAAGATCGCTTTCCTCTCTAAGGCCAGAAAAGAACTTCAAGGTCGGTACGCGGACTTCCAGATCGTCCCGCAACTGATGTGGGAAAACACGTCCTCAGCTCACGTGTTGGTGGAAGAGGTGTTTACAGAACCAGAGATATCTAACGGCCACGAAACCGTCCCCTTGAATCGTATAATCCCGCCCAACCAAGCTTTCCAGCAGCAGGTGATAGTACTGGAGGGCACATCTGGGGCTGGGAAGACATGCGTGTGTCGTTACCTGGTGAGTGCCTGGTGCAAAGACCCTCAATCATTGCAGTGCCTCAAGGACGTCGACATCCTGATTTTGATCCGCTGTTCGTCTGTTCATTCAGAAAGTCTTCCAGCTTACCTTGCAGATGAGCTCCTGCAAGATACTTTCAGCGATACCCCTCGTACCGACATCCTTCTGAAGATGCGAAGAACAAATATTCTCCTGGTGGCGGATGGCTGGGGCGAAGCGAACTCCTCGGCCAAGGCGCTGGTGCAGCATTCCCTAGTGACGCTGCCCAGGGCGAGAATCTTCGTGACGCTGCGGCCAGAGTTCGCCTTGGATCTCCGTCTGCATTTGGAGAGCTCAGGCTGCTCTTTCTCCTGCTTTTCGAGAAACCTGAAATTGCAAGGCTTCACAAGTACCACAAAGAGAAAGTATTTGTGTAAGGCTCTACGAGTTGCGGGCGGGAAAAGGAGGGACTCGACACTTCTGCAGGACCTCCGCCATTTGGAAAACTCTATTGAAATGCTTCATATCCCTATGATGCTGGCGCTGCTCTTCCAGCTGTGGCACAGTGACTCGGCGGAGGTGCGGCGGGACGTCAATAAGCAGGAGCTCTTCAGAATATTACTCAGTTCAAAGATGCAGAGACTCACTGAACAGCATCTGCAGCAGAGGCATCGCAACTCAAACATGCATCTGCTTTACCAAGGAGTCCAGCGCTGGATCAACAGACTCAGCAAGGAAGCCTGGGTCGCTCTGAAGAATAACTCAACTGTCCTGTCCACAGAGAGCTTCAGCCACCTCAAGGCCGTGTGCGAAAGCGAGAGATTGAACGAGGTCCCGCTGTTATCTGCGCTGGTGGGAGGCTTCGATCAGAGAAAAGCCTTTTGGTACTTCGAGTACAGTGTCATGCAGCAGTTCTTGGCAGCGCGCTTCCTCGCTCACGAACTGGCTAGGTCGGGCTCCACACTGAGCCACTTGCTCGACCTTGAGTCCAACTCAACAGACTACCTCAGGTACCTGCCAACGATCACTTTCGCTGTCGCCATAATGAGCTTTAAGGGCCGGATGACCACAGACATAGCTGACGAAGTCATGGCACTCATGGACGACCCGGATGTCACTTGGGAGACGATTGGCGACTTCTTGCTCGAGTGCCACCTCGACCCTCTCATCACGGAGCGCAGCGCGCCTCTCCTGGTGAACGCGGTGTGCGAACAAGTAAACTCATGCAAGGCAGGCATACTGTCCGCCGCCCTCTGCTACACGTCGCTGGGCGTGGCCGAGGTGCTGCAGGTGCACGTGGCGGCCGTCACTAGCGAGCTCGGAGACGTCTTTGCCCGGGTGGCCGAGCGCGGGTGCAGCAGCGTGTGCACACTGGACGACGAAAGTGACCTCGTAGCTCTCAGGAAGGTCCTGGAAGCGTGCCCAGACCCTCTGCCCTTCTCTCTGACTCCGACGCTGAAGGTGCGTCTGGCCAGTGCAGAACGGGCAGAAGCCCTCGCAGTTTGCCTGACGGCATGCCAGGACCCCAGCGTCATCTGCTACTTCGAGGCGACGGACGAGGAGGAGCTTCAGTATATCTGCGTATTCCTTCAGCAGATGCAGGACCTGGGGCAGTGCAAGGCCATCATCGTCATCATCCCCACGGACCCTTGGGAGAGCCTGGGACTCTCGCTGTGCCTCAGAAGTCTCGTCTCCTCGTGCGCCTGGCCGGGCTCGCTCTACCTCACCCTCCACTCGTCCTTTTACGGGACCATTTGCAAGGAATTCGAAGACCTGCGTCTTCGCTCCGATGACCTGCGCGACCTCAGGGTCGATTACCAGGCGCAAACTGACGAAGCGGAATGCGAAGACCCGTACGTGAATTCAGTGGGAAGGTGGAAGTCTATCTTCACTGAGGACGAGACCGACGTGCGCCCCTTCATCAGCACGTTGCTGGAGCTGCGTCTGAGGAAGCCAGGCAGATTGAAAGAGCCGGCAGCAGAGCCGGAAGCAGAGCCGGAATCAGAGCCGGAAGCAGAGCAGGAAATAGCTGTAACAATGACCAGGTCTAAAGAGAAGAACTTGAGGAATAAAATGAGAGGCAGTTTCAGGTCTGTAAAAAAGTTTACAAAAGACATGTTCAGAAGAAATAAAATCTGAAACATCAGGTGAATGTAAATGTATTTATTCAAATTATTCCCATATCCATCTCCAATATGCAGTGTACCCTTATACATTCCTTGCATATATTTCATTTATTTCACCTTCATGTGTAAGAATAAAAGTGATTTTCATAAACATTCCCTTTGTAAATTGTACATAGTAAATGCATTTTCTTGAACAAGTTTTTAATTATTCCCTCAGTTCTTTGACTTTTCAATTAAACGTCTGAAATATTAGGCTAAAAACTTACCTACTTCTTAACATATATGTAAGCATGTCCTGTCAACATCACATTTATCAGAGACCCTAAAACGTATCCTCTTTGTTTGGTAACACTGTGTTATGTGATATTACCAGCAAAAACACACAACACACAACCTGACCTCTTGAATTCGAGGCAAATACAGTATCATACTTGTCAGTACTTTTTCTTTCAATATTCCAGTGTCAAGATATTTAACAGTATCATATGCATTGATATCATGATAATTATTCATATTCTCATTGATAAATTATTATTATATTCATCATTATCTTTATAATTAGTTATATTATTATCAGAATTATTATCCTTATCATTATTGGTGTTGTTCTTATTATCATCATTGTTATTATTATCATTAATATTATCATTATTATTATTATTATTATTATTATTATTATCATCATCATCATCATCATCATCATCATCATCATCATCATCATCATCATCATCATCATCATCATCATCATCATCATCATCATTATTATTATCATTATCATTATTAGTAGTAGTATTATTAGTATTATTATCATAACTGTTACTATCATCATCATTATTGTTATTGTTGTTGTTACTATCACTATTATTAGTATCATTTTTTTTTATTATTATTATTTTAATATCATTATCGTTATCATCGTCATCATCATAATCATCATCAGCATCATCATAATAATAATAATAATAAAAGTAATTATTATCATTATCATTATTATTGTCATCGTTATTAATACTTTCATCATTATCATTATCATTATCATCATTATCATCACAATCACTATCATCACTATCATCATTCTCATCATTCTCATATTTCTCATCATTATCATTATTATCATTATCATTATTATTATTATCTTCATTCTCATCATAATTATCATTATTATCATTATTATCATAATTATCATTATCATCATTGTCAATATCATTATTATTATCATTATCATTATTATCATTATCATTATTTCGGCTAGTGTTGTTGTTATTGTTATTGTTATTGTTATTACAATTATTATCATTACCAGCATCATCATCATTATTATAATCATTGTTATCATTATTTGTATTGTCATTAGTAGTAGAAATAGTAGTATCATTATTACTGATATCATTACTATTATCGTTATTATTATCATCATCATCGTTACTGCCATTATCATTATCATTATTGTGCATGTGTATGTGTATCTCTGCCTGTATAAAGACCATTTATTTTATTTGACATTTTTACTTTAATATATTTGGTTTATCCGATAGGCTCTGCATATTTTTCTTTTGGTGTGAATCCCATTACGAAATTCCGGGCCCAGGATAGCTTCAGCGAAACCCCTTTTCGGTCGAGTTGTTAGTGGGAGCTCCCGATATTGACACAGTTTACCCAAGGTCAGAAAAGAGGCTTGATTCGCTCCCAAATGCAGATTTGACTCTCTGCCAGGGTGCCAGCGAGCGAGCGAGGCAGTTGGACCTATGCCTCGCTGGCTGACCTTCTCTAGCGGACTCCCGTGCCAAGGCGCCACCATTTCCGGCGTCCATACGTTTTTGTGTGTCTGCAAAATATGGGACTGTTAACATAACAATACCTTTACCAGTATCATAGTATGAGCTGTTATGCTCCGCCTACCTTTTTCTCGCTGGTGGAAAAAATCAGTCTCGTAGTTACCCCTCATTTTTTCCGTTTTCTTTGAGAATTGAAGGGGTGGCTATAAAAAAAGATAAAAAAAAAAGTAAACGGAGTAATAGGGATTGGCATACAAAATAATCATTTCAGGCTTTATCTGCAGCGTTCGTATCTGCAACTTTTTGCAATTCTCTGAGCTATTTTTGCTGCTGAATTCAAGTGATTTCAAGTTTAACTAACCTGTCCATTTAGCTCGCTACCACACATGCGCTTAGGATAGGTAAAATACTAAATACTTCTTATATTTTACTTTGTAACTCTTCACTTGACAATTTAAGAAGTATTTAAAAGATATTTCAATAATGAATCGCATGTGACAGTGGTATAAGATTATACAGAAAGGTACTATTTATCTTTAGGCTCAAAGAGTCAGTAACTCGTTATGCAATTGACACCAAAGGCAGGATTGATAAACATTGAGGAATAAGGAATAACTAATTTCTTTACGTGACTTATATTCATCATAAAACTCGTAAGATAATGTTTATGATTATCAGAGCAATACATTCGAATTTGCATACATTTTGATAGGCAGCAAGTAATCCTTCGAATAAAGCTCCATAAATACCAAAATAATGTAATTTCTTTTGTTTTCCATATAAATGATACTATGATGATGATGATAACAATTATAATAGTAACGACGGTAATAGTAATATCAACAATAATATCTAATGATAATAACAAAAATAATGATGATTATTATTATCACCATTGCTATTATTATCATTATCACTATTATCATTGCTATCATTATAACTATAGTAAATAAAATAATAGGTATACATATGAATATCTTTTTTTTTTCTTAAAACCAGTTTGTATATGAAACCCATCAAGGTATCAGGAGATTCATATCGAAATCCACTAATGAAATACAGTATGAATAGTCGGCGAAAGTGATGAATCAGCACAATATGAATGTATCATTTTCAGTCATAATCATTATCATCACTGTCATTTATTACTGTCACTGCTATTATCATTGTCATTGTTATCATTATTATTGTATTATCATTTGTCATCTGCTATTGAAAATATGGGCACTTTGCGAATGATATAACTTTAACAAACAGTAGTAGGAACAAATAAAACATGGTAGGAAGTCAATCAAATAACATCCAAATGCAGTAAAATAGTTGTTTTTAGGGCAATTAAATTAAATCATATAATTCTAGCATGTGATGTGACATTGCGCGTAAGTCATTCAAAACTTAAATTATCTTAATAAACATATTAATTTTGGTACATGAACACAACACGATCGAATACGGGACGCTGTGTGTGAGAGATGTTTTACTGATATTTAAAGCCTAGATGAATGCTCAGTAAAATGATAAATGTTTTACTGATATTTGAAGCCTAGATCAAATTATAATAGTAACGACGGTAATAGTAAAATTATAAATGTTTTACTGATATTTGAAGCCTACATGAACACTCAGTAAAATGATAAATGTTTACTGATATGTGAAGCCTAGATGAATACCCAGTAAAATGATAAATGTTTTACTGATATTTGAAGTCTACATGAACACTCAGTAAAATGATAAATGTTTTACTGATATTTGAAGCCTACATGAATACCCAGTAAAATAATAAATGTTTTCCTGATATTCAAAGCCTAGATGAACACCCAGTAAAATGATAAATGTTTTACTGATATTCAAAGCCTAGATGAACACCCAGTAAAATTATAAATGTTTTACTGATATTTGCAGCCTAGATGAACGCTCAGTAAAATAATAAATGTTTCCTGATATTGACATTACACGAATGAAATTTTATTAATAACAAAATATATTGCATTTAATCCGGAAGATAAGATCACGCCCACTTTGGATAGCACATCAAAAGACAAACATGTTATCGTACTGCACACCATCAAACCCATAAGCTGATAACATATGATAACGTTTACTGCAGAATAAATTAAGCTTTTTAAATAATTCAACTCAGCCATTACATTTATTTTACGAATGTTCCTCTAAGCAATCATGAAAGCTTACGGGAAGATTATTATCACATACAATGAGAGCAAGATGTAGAGCAGGAAAATGTTTATACCACTTTTTCTGCTTCACTGATTTAAAATCATAAAATCAATTCGAGAATACATTAGGCCTACAACTTCTGAGCTATTATTATCTATAATAATTATGACCACTATAATGAAATAATAATAATAATAATAATGCAAAAACACTGGTTGAGCCAAGGTAGTTTCCGCAAAAGAGGGATCTTCAGTCGCACGTGCTTCATTCGCCTTTCTCCTCCTCCCCTCCTCTCTCTCTCTCTCTCTCTCTCTCTCTCTCTCTCTCTCTCTCTCTCTCTCTCTCTCTCTCTCTCTCTCTCTCTCTCTCTCTCTCTCTCTCTCTCTCTCTCTCTCTCTCTCTCTCTCTCTCTCTCTCACTTACTCCCTCTCTCTCTATCTTTATATATATCTCTCTCTTTCTTTCTCTTTGTTTCTCTCCGTCTCCTTCTCTCTCTCTCTCTCTCTCTCTCTCTCTCTCTCTCTCTCTGTGTATATATGTCTGTCTTTCTGCATTTCTCTCTCTCTCTCTCCCTTCATCACTTTCCCTCCCTAGCTCTTCCTTCCTTCCCTCACCCTTCTATGTCTCTGTCTGGCTCTCTGGCTCTCTCTCTATCTCTATCTCTATCTCTATCTCTATCTCTATCTCTATCTCTATCTCTCTCTCTCTCTCTCTCTCTCTCTCTCTCTCTCTCTCTCTCTCTCTCTCTCTCTCTTCTCTTCTCTTCTCTCTCTCAGCCTCCATTCTAAAGAAACTGTGTTGTGAAAACGTATATGTATTACCGTTCACAATACAGTCCATTGGCCCCGACCTCGCCAATGACTGTGGCCATCATCCACATTTTGTTTTCTTTGTTAATCTTTATTTCGCTAAAAGATATATACATATTACAACAGAGTTTCCCTTAATCTACTTTCTTCCACCGTCTCCTCGAAGTCGGTGTCTCTCACGCTGGTGTAGGATGGCGGCTTTGATCGCGTCCCACGAAGGCTCTCTCTCTCTCTCTCTCTCTCTCTCTCTCTCTCTCTCTCTCTCTCTCTCTCTCTCTCTCTCTCTCTCTCTCTCTCTCTCTCTCTCTCTATTTCTGTGTGTGTGTGTGTGTTGTGTGTGTGTGTGTGTATAAATGTGTGTGTGTGTGTGTGTGTGTGTGTGTGTGTGTGCATGTGTATGTATGCATGTATGTATGTATGTATATGAATATGTATGTAAGTTTTCTTGGGGAAATATTTTTTTATTATCCAGTCAGGTGTTAGTAAGGATGTTTCCACCCTCATTACATATTTCGTTTTTCAATTTTTCATTGGTTTGGGTTTCTTGTTTCTGTATTTCGGTAGTTTTTGTTTTAGTTTTTCATTTGTTGTTTTAATTTTTATTGTATTTCATTGTTTTATTTTAATTTATTATATTTTATTATTTTTATTTGATTTTGTTTTTTTGTTGTTCTGTTTTATTTGTATTTTTGTTTCCGCATCGCCACTCTCATCACTGCTGCTGTCTGACTGGTTCATTTAGGCTGACGTGGATTCGGGCAGGAGTTCAAAGGCAGTATCTTTAATGCTGTAGTCTTCCTGGGTTTGCTTCGAACGTTCGATGCATTCTCTCGAGGCATCTTGAGTCACGTGATTAATGGCCTGGAGCGTGATTTCTTCAGTTTTCTCTATAGCCCGCCTCTCTGTCGATCGTTTCTTGATCTCTTCTTTGATTTGGACCCAAATAAATTCTACTGGATTAAGCTGGCAGCAGTCAGGTGGAAGTTGGAGTACTCTGTGGCCAGCGGCAGCAGCAATTCGTCAGCTTCATAGCCCAGGTTGGCTTTCTTGTGAGGCCGAACGAGCTTCAAATGTTCAGCTTTGGTGTCCGAGCGGTCGTGGGGAATTTTGTGTTCATTTAACCACTCGATGATTTTTCCCATTCTTGAAGTCCATGGCGGCGCCTTGTTCTGCTGATTGCTGTGATGCGGAGCGCTGTCCATAATTATCAGTGACCTTGCGGGGATATTGGTCAAGAGTTGCTCCAGAAACCATTGTTTGAATGTGTGGTAGTTCATCAAGTCCTGGTGGTTACATTTACTGCCTGCTTTGGATTTAAACATGGAAAGGGCACCTGCCTTGTTCGTCTGTTCACCACTGGCATTTTCACTTACCCAGGTTTCATCAAGGTAAATTTTTCGGTCTTGGACTGCAAGTTCCCGAAGAAAATTGTGTCTGGCTTCGCTGCTACCATGCTTGTTGTACCCAAATTTCAAATGCTTTAGCAATGTCCGCAAGCTTGTTCTTCATCCTCTGAAGTTCACAGGTGAATAAGGGTTGGCAACTCTCCTCTTTCATAATAAGTTAGAATATCTCCTCGAATTACTTGTCAAATTCATTGACACTCTCAAGTACAGGCGACGGCCGCGTCCGATAGCGTGGTGATTTTATAACTCCGTGTTTATATCTCTTCCCTTCAAGTCTTATCTTATCTTATGGCAGTGAAACTTTCGTTGCCTCAGAGGTTTGCCGACCTTGACCGGACAAGCGCTCGGCAGGAACTCTCTGTGACCTAAGGATAAGTCCAATATGCGAAGCTGAGCTTCGCCCGGGCTATGCCAATGAGGGGAGCCCGGCCTGTGTCGACTAATGTCGACTCGCTAACGTGTGTCAGGTGTTGCCCAGCCACAACAGTAACCTCCAGGCGACAATTGCAACTTCTCGCGCCTGGGCAACCCCTCGGATGAGAGGCCGGCACGTTACCACTGTACTAGCCCGGAGGCCTGTGACATGGGTCAACCTTGGCCTTAAATCCTGGTGAGTGGCGTGTGGGCGCCACCTGGCCGGTCGGCTTGGGTCAGCATGGGTACCGCGTGGGCACGCCGCGTGGCAGCCCGCGAGCACGCGGGAGTCATAGCTTTATACGTGCTTATGTACACAGTATAGAGAGAGAGAGAGAGAGAGAGAGAGAGAGACAGAGACAGAGAGAGCGAGTGAGAGAGAGAGAGAGAGAGGAGAGAGAGAGAGAGAGAGAGAGAGAGAGAGAGAGAGAGAGAGAGAGAGAGAGAGAGAGAGAGAGAGAGAGAGAGCGAGAGAGAGTGAGAGAGAGAAAGCGAGAGAGAGAGAGAGAGAAAGAGAGATAGAAAAAGAGAGAGAGAGAAAGAGAGAGAGAGCGAGAGAGAGAGAGAGACTGAGAGGGAGAGAGAGAGAGAGAGAGAGAGAGAGAGAGAGAGAGAGAGAGCGAGAGAGAGAGAGAGAGAGAAAGCGAGAGAGAGAGAGAGAGAAAGAGAGATAGAAAAAGAGAGAGAGAGAAAGAGAGAGAGAGAGAGAGAGAGAGAGAGAGAGAAAGCGAAAGAGAGAGAGAGAGAAAGAGAGAGAAAGAGAGAG